>NW_012102299.1:809808-810285 GCF_000951045.1 Mandrillus leucophaeus | reverse complement strand
CTGAGACAGGAGAATCGCTTGAACCCGGGAGGCAGAGGTTGCGGGGAGCCAAGACTGTGCCATTGCACTCCAGCCTGGGCAACAAGAGTGAAACTCCATCTCAAAAATAAATAAATAATAAATAAAAATAAAATAAAGCCACTGGTGACTGAAGGAGGATGTGGAGAGATTTAACCACTTTAATCAGGAGAGTAACATCATATTTATGTATAAGAGAGAGCACTCTGTCCATAGCACAGGGAATGAATCAAAGTCTGGTGAGGTTGGAGGCTGGGTATCCAATTGGGAAATAATCACAGGAATCCCAGTGGCAAGGGATGAGGTCTGAACTATGACAGCCGGCAGTGGGAATAGAAAGGAAGCACTGCATTCAGGAAACAAGGAAGTGGCCGGATACAGTGGCTCACGCCTTTAATCCTAGCACTTTGGGAGGCAGTGACAGTTGGGGTAGAGAATGGATCTCACAAGGTCTCCCTT
>NW_012102299.1:766674-808323 GCF_000951045.1 Mandrillus leucophaeus | reverse complement strand
TTATAGAAGTATCAGCTGAACATCTCATCATTATGCTATGTCAGTGAGAAATCAAGGCAGTGTAATCTTAAGCAAGTCACCTCTCTGGACCTCAGTTGCTGTGCCTGTGATGTGAGATAACCTCACAGGTCCCACCCAGCTCCAGCATGCCATTTGTAAACGAACTACAGTGAGTCCGAAACACCCAGTGTGTATTTTGGAAGCAGCAGGTTTTTCCAAATGCTGCCTCATGAATTTCTTAACATTTTCAAGCCAGGCCAGGAAGAATTTGAATGACCCCTGTGGGTTTCAGGATGTCGCTGATGATTTTCAAATCCTCCAAGTTTATTTAAAAACATGTTTTATTTAAAATAGATAAACATAAAAGTCACAGACAATTCTGAAAGATCTAATGATCTCTACAATCTTTTAAGGTAAATGAGAGGGTTGTAATAATCTTTTGTTCAAGAAAGAAATACTAAACACTCAAAAACTTGTTATTGTATCAAACTTAACACATAGAAAGAGCTTTAATTTGAACCCACAGATCCATTCACAGCAGGACTGAGTAAGATTTGTGGAAACAGAAAGGTCCCATAGCAGACAATGCTTTACAGCCAGCCCTTGTCATTCAGGGAGAGGAGGAGTAGGGACCACAGTAGCGAGGAGTGTGGGCCAGGCCACGGAGGTTGCCAGCTGTGGAGATAGAACTGTACCTGTCAGCATGCCTTCATCCACCACACAGCTGCCTTCAATCAGAACGGCATCACATGGCATTAGCACTTTGTTCCCTGTCAAAATTAATAAATCTCCAGGCACCAGGACGTGTGATTCCAGCTCTTGAACTCCAGCTGAAAGTGGGAGGAGACAGAGTTGAGTCAGGTTATTTTCCCACAAAAATATAATCCAACATCTGCTTAACTTGGATACCAATGAAAAAGCAACCACGGCATTTTTTTTTTTTTTTTGAGAAAGGATAACATTCCTCGACATTGATTCAAACTTTGAAAACAAAAAGAAAAGAATGTAACAAAATAGACTACATAAAATAAAAATCTTTGTGTGGCAAAATAATAAGAAAAAACTAATGACAAATTCAGAAACAAATTTGAAACTTACATTACAGATAAAAGGTTAATATTCCCAGCTGAGCACAGTGGCTCATGCCTGTAATCCCAGCACTTTTGGAGCCTAATGCGGCAGAATCATTCGAGCTTAGGTGTTTGAGACCAACCTGGACAACACCGCAGGAGCCCCATCTTCACCAAAAAATGAAAAATAAAACAATTAGCCAGGCATGGTGACACACACCTGTACTCCCAGCTACTTGGGAGGCTGAGGTGGGAAGACTGCTTAAATTTAAGCTCAGGAGGTTGACACTGTAGTGGGTGATGATCATGCCACTGCACTCCAGCCTGGGTGACAGGGCAAGACCCTGCCTCAAAAAAAAAAAAAAAAAAAAAAAAAAAAAATCCTAATAGATAATGAGTTCCTTTTAAAAAGAGATCTCTAGCAAATAACTGTATAGCAAAATTGCTAGATATTATCACTTCATACACACATACACGTGGTGCGTTAAGTGTCTGCAAAGCTGTTCATTCTTACCCATGATAAGAGAAATGAAAGTCCTTCCCTCCTTCCTCATTGCCTGCCTGCCTTCCTTTACTTCTTTTCTTCCTTATTCAGTCTTAAAGCTATTAGGGCCGGTGTAAGATAGGCATCCCTGCAGGGGCTGGGTGGGGTGGGCTGGCAGCCTGCTCTGGGGTATTGGAGCCTAAGCAGGATGGAAGGGTGTTTCCATGACCTGGTACAGGGTGTCAGAGCTTGAGCAGAGACAGAAGGGCCCCCATGGTGGCAGTGGCCTGCTGTGGGATGTGGGGACCCGAGCAAGGTGAAAGGGCGTCTACATAGGAGTGGGATGAGGGGGAGTGGGAGCATCAGTGGTGATGAAAGATTGGTTGCATCCAGGCAGAAATGGTACAATAAGTACAGTAATCTCCCTTGATCTCCAGTTGCACTTTCCATGGTTTTGGTTACCTACAGTCAACTGCAGTCAGAAAATATTAAGTGGACAATCCCAGAAATAAACAATATATAAGTTTTCCAACTGTGCACCATTCCAAGTAGAGTAATTAAATCTAGTGCTATGCACTCCATCCCACCCGGAACAGAATCCATGCTGTATACACTTCCTGCTTGTCAGTCACCTGACTATTACATTGCCTGTTGCAGTATCCCTGTGCTCATTTCAGGTTACCCTTATTTTACTACTTGTGCCCCAAAGCACAAGAGTAGTAATGCTCTCAATTCAGTTATGCCAAAGAGAAGCAGTAAAGTGCTTTCTTTAAGTGAAAAGGTGAATGTTCTCAACTTAAAGAAAACAAAACTGTATGCTGAGGTTGCTAAGATCTATAGTAAGAATGAATCAACTATCTGTGAAGTTGTGAAGAAGGAAAAAGAAGTTTATGCTAGTTGTGCATCGCACCTCAAACTGCAAACATTACAACCACAGTGTGAAGTGCTTAGATAAAATGGTAAAGGCATTAAATGTGTGGGTGGAAGACATGAACAGAAATGTGTTCCAAATGACAGTGATCAGACTCAGTACTACCCATGGTTTCAGGCATCTACCTGGGGTCTTGGAATGTATCCCCTGCAGATAAGAGGGGACTCCTGTAGATATAATGAGGTGAACTAGCCAGGTTTCTCACTGAAGAAAGGAAGTTACAGATAGAGAAAGAGATACAACTACAATAGACCCTGTGGTAGTAGATTCCAATGAAAAATATCAATGTACTAGATAGAGAGAGAGAAATAATATAGATGTAAATATGTGTGATTATAAGAATATATAAACATGTTTGGTAGTCTTTTTGTTTATACACCAACAGTAATGAGCACATCCAGTGCCCAGATTTTGGTTTCTAAATTCCCTTTCTCCCAATAAAAGGCTTCCTTAGAGAAACAACTGAGTACAGGCTGGGCCAAGAAAAGTATAATGTAAGCTAGAAGATCTTGTTGTGCCATTAAGTAAAGAAATGCTCAAAGAATGATGGGGACATATCACAAAAATATCAAAGCCAACTTTAAAGGGGTCTCACTGCCTAAATCTGTAACAATTTGAACATCAAAGTAAATAATGATAAGAAAGAACTATAACCATCAAATAAAATATGGATTTATGAGTTCATAATGACTTAAGTAAATGAATAAATAAATAAGGAGAAGAGACAGATTTTCCTTGCAGCAAAATGGCAATTAATTAATGTAGAAGGAGAGATAACATTAGAAAAATCATCATTTGGCAACTATCAAGGTAATAATTAATTTGGCCAAGAAACACCAATGTATACTAAAACTAGAGGGTGAAAAATTGATGAAGATGGTTTATTTATATCATCTCAAAGTATCTCTCAACAAAATAACCATTAATTACAAAAAGGAAAAGAATAAATATGCAATGGAGAAACCTGGCAGACACCATTTAATTAAGTAATATAAGGTAGCATCACCAGTAATACGACAAATTGAAATTATGCACCATCTGAGAGGAAGCAGTGAAAACACAGCATCATGTCTGTGATATTCCAGCCAAAAATGCATAACCTGAATTTAACTATGAGGAAACATCAGCAAATGCAAACTGAAGGACATTCTATAAAATAACCAGAGTCAGAAGAGTCAAAGTCACAGAATTTAACTAAAAATTGAAGATTAAAGAGATATAGCAAACAACAGCATTGTGTAATCCTATATCTCTTTTCTATTAGAACATTATTGAGATGACTGGCAAAACATGAACAAGGTCTGACCATTAGTTGGGAGAAATGTGTCAATATTAACTTCCTGGTTGCACTGTCCTTCATGTAGGAAAATGTCTTTGTCTTTAAGAAATACACAGTAGACCCCATCTGTCCAAAAAAAAAAAAAAAAAAATTAGCCAGGCATGGTGGCACACACTGGAAGCTGAGGCGGAAGGATTACTTGAGCCCAGGAGATTGAGGCTGTAATGAGCTATGATTGCACCATTGCACTCCAGCTGGGCAACAGAGCAAGTCCTGCCTCAAAAAAAAATAAATGAATAAATAAAATAAAGAAAGAAAGAGAGAGAGAAAAGGAACACACACAAAAGGGATATGCGGGTGATGACCACGGAGCTACATGTCAGCAACTTATTCTCAAATAGTTCTAGAAAAGAAGTTATTTAAACTATTCTACAACTTTTTTGTAAGTTTTAAATTACTTTCTAAAAAAGAGAGTGAGACATATGTATAAGATAACATTGCTCACCTTATGATTAGAAAAATGTGCAAAATTTCCAGCACATTCTATTGGCAAGGCTGGTAGGAATCAGTCACTGACACATTTCTGGTGCAAATGCAAACTGGCACAATCTCTACGGACAGAAACTTTGGCAACATTTTTCTAGCAAAAGTACATATGCACTTATTTCTTAACCTAGCAATTTTACTTCTCAGAATCCGTGCCGAAGATATACTGGCGAAAATATGAAAAGACATATGTACAAAGCTTTTTATTACAGCACTATTTGTAGTAGTAAAAAACTGAGAAAATTTTTTTCAATAGAGGATTGACTGAATAAACAATGGTTCCTCCACACAAGAGAGTACCATGCAGCTGAAATAATGAATGAAGAATATCTATATATACTAAATGGTCCCTGGGAAACATAGTTACGTAGGTAAAATATACACAGCAGGAAATACAGTTAAATATGTTTGATATACCTCTATTCATCTAGAAGACAGCAGTATAAATATATATCCTGTTTTGTATACATAATACAAAGCTATGAATATTATATATAATCTGTTTATATTTTTAAATGTAAGAATAAATAAAAACCAAAATGATGATTCTAGAGAGAATGAAGACATAAGTCAGAAAGGAGAGGGATAGGAACCAGACTCCCTGGAATATCTTCTGTCCTACGGATTTGACTCTCAAACCATGTAGATATTTTCTATATCTATACAAAATAATACAAATAAAAATTTGAAAAGCTAACACTAAAATCTAAAGCAAAAAGAGCAAAATAAACCTATCAAGTTGCTGGCATAACCAACAGAAAACTATTTTGAGTGACTTTAATGAACAATGTATAATTTGGCTGTACATTTCTAACGAGATGTCACAAATGGGAAAAAAAATTATAAAAACATCTTAAACTGTTTTTAGGAATTATATCAATGCTGAGTGCATTGGTTTGTCACTCTGAGGTTATTATATACAATGGGATAAAGCGAAAGAGTAATCTCTTCCTGTTATTGAGAATCAGAACTTTGGGTATAGAGGTAAGAGAAATACAAGTACAACGAATAAAGTAAAGTAAAAAGCCCATAGTTCTAAACTTGAATTGGAAATTATAAGGTCAGTATGACTATGAATTCTAAACTTGAATTGGAAGTTATGAGGTCAGTATGACCTCATAATGTATTTTATCTTAAAAAACTATTTCCTAAGTATGTTTTCTAAAAAGACCTAGAAACAATGACTAACACCATCAAAATGAGTACTTGTAACATTCTCATTGAGGTTTATAGTACCATATCTGGTACTGCTACTTCACTGTCCATTTTTACGTATGGAAATGGCTTTTTTCTTTAAACCTCATAAGCCGAACTCTGCTAGCTTCAGACTTTTCTTCTGTAGTTTTCTTGCCTCTCTCAGCCTTCATAGAATTAAAGAGTTAGGGCCTGACTCTGGATTAGGCTTTGTCTTACAGAAGTGTGACTGCTTTGAGCTTCTGCTCAGACCACTACAACTTCCTCCACATCAGCAGTAAGGCTGCTTCGCTTTTGATCATTTGTGTGTTCGCTTTTGGAGCAGTGCTTCTAATCTCCTTCAACAACTTTTCCTTTGCATTCACAACCTGGCTAACTGGTGCAAGAGTCCCAGCTTTCAGTGCATCTCGGCTGTCAACATGTCTTCCGCACAAAGCTTAATCATTTCTAACTTTATTTGAAAATCAGAAACACGTAACTCTTCCCTTTGCTAGAACACTTTCTAGAAACCAGCGTAGGGTTATTTATCGATCTAATTTTAATACTGTTGGGTCTCGGGGAGTAGGGAGGCCCGAGGAAAGAGAGAGAGAGATGGGAATGGCCAGTTGGGGAACATCTAACACTGATTAAGTTTGCTATCTTACATGAGCATGGTTCATAGCGCCCCAAAGCACTTAGCATAGTAATATCAAATATCACTGACCACAGACTGCCATAACAGATACAATCACAATGAAAAAGTCTGAAGCATTTCCAGAGTTACCAACACGTGACACAGAGATACGAAGACAGCACATGCTTTTAGAAAAACGGCCGGATAGACTTGCTCAATGTAGGATTGTCAGAAATCTTCAGTTGGAAACAAAAAATGCAGTATCTTTGAAGCACAATCAAGCAAGGGGCAATAAAACAAAAGTGCTTGTATATGTATCATAAGTATACCTACACACGTACTTGACTCTATTGAGGAAATCTGAACATTGCCTGTATAACTATTTTCAAATTATGAGGTTTTAAAAGATGTGATAAAGGAATTAAAAAGACTCTTTATATTTTAGAGCTATATGCTGAAATATTTTCAAATAAAATATAGTATCTGGGATAGTTCCAAAATAATATAGGGTGGAGAGTTAATAGAACAGATGAAAAAGAGATTCAATAGGTTGATAATTATTTAATCTGTGTGACAGGTACATGAGGTTTTATTATAGTATTCTCTCTACTGTTATATATGTTCAAAGTGTTTTATCATAAAAAGTATGGACAAAAAAATGACCAATTATATTTTTAAAAGGTAAAAATTCACTTCCAGCCAAAAGAGAATAAAAAGGACAAGAATTATCTTCCCACTGGAAACAACTGTATAAAAGATATGAAAAAATGGGTTTTAGACACTGAACATCAAACAACGAAAGAGATGGGAAACAAATAAAGGTGTTCTACATTTGCCACGCTTACTGTCTTTAAAGTTTCCAAGCCACTAGGCAGAGAAGGAAAACCAGACCAAGTCCAGATGACTACTGAGTTCAGAACACAAAGATGAGCATCGATAGAGATCTTGGCAGCTTGAGTTCATAGCTGGGGAGGTAACTGTTCAGAGGAGAGCCAAAAAGATCTGCAGAGGGTCTCTCCTTAATGTGAAGCAAACTACTGATCAGCACATTTACATGATGGAACTACTAGCAAATGAACAACTGAACATTTACATTTTAAAATATCATTTACAATAGCATCAAAAATATGAATTACTTAAAAATAAATCTGAGAAAAAGTGTGTAAGACCCATACACTGAAAACTGCAAAACACTGCCAAAGAAATCAAAGACCTAAACAAACGAAGCAGTGCTATATTCATAGAGCAAAAGATTGAAACATGTTACTATGTCAATTTTCCATAAATGTATCTATAGGTTCAGCACAATCCCAATAAAAATCCCAGCATTTTTTATGCCTACATCAAAAAGTCTGACAGAGCACAAATAGACAACCTAAGGTCACACCTCAAGGAACTAGAGAAACAAGAATAAACCAAACCCAAACCCAGCAGAAGAAAACAAATAACCAAGATCAGAGCAGAACTAAATGAAACTGAAACAAAACAAAACAAAAAAAGCCCACAAAAGATAAATAAAACAAAAAGCTGGTTCTTTGAAAAGATAAATAAAATTGATGGACCATTAGTGAGATTAACCAAGAAAAGAAGAGAGAAGATCCAAATAAGCTCAATAAGAAACAAAATGGGAGATATTACAGCTGATACCACAGAAACACAAAAGATCATTCAAGGATGCTATGAGCACCTTTATGCGGATAAACTAGAAAATCTAGAGGAGATGGATAAATTCCTGGAATTATACAACCCTCCTAGGTTAAACCAGGAAAAAATATAAACTGTGAACAGACCTATAACAAGCAGCAAGATTAAAGTGGTAATTAAAAAGTTACCAAGAAAAAAAAAGTCCAGGACCAGACAGATTCACAGGTGAATTCTATCAGACAGTCAAAGAAAAATTGGTATCAAACTTGTTGACACTATTCCACAGGAGAGAGAAAGAGGAAATCCTCCCTAAATCATTTTTTGAAGCCAGTATCACCCTAATACCAAAACCAGGGAAGAACATAACGAAAAAAGAAAACTACAGACCAATGTCCCTGATGAACATAGATGCAAAACTGCTCAAGAAAATACTAACTAACTGAATCCAGCAGCATATCAAAAAGATAATCCACCATGATCAAGTGGGTTTCATACCAAGAATGCAGGGATGATTTAACATCCACAAGTCAATGAATGTGATGCACCACATAAAGAAAATTTAAAACAAAATCACATGATCATCTCAACAGCCGCAGAAAAAGCATTTAACAAAATCCAGCATCCCTTTATTATTAAAACCCACAGCAAAATTGGCATAGAAGGGACATGCCTTAAGGTAATAAAAGCCATCTATGACAAATCCACAGCTAACATTATACTGAATGGGGAAAAGTTGAAAGCATTTCCCCTGAGAACTGGAACAAGACAAGGATGCCCACATTCACCACTTCTATCCAACATAATATTGGAAGTTCTAGCCAGAAAAATCAGACAAGAGAAGGAAATAAAGGGCATCCAAATCAGTAAAGAGGAAGTCAACCAGTCACTGTTCACCGATGATATGATAGTATACCAAGAAAACTCTAAAGGCTCATCCAAAAAGCTCCTAGAACTGGTTAATGAATTCAGCAAAGTTTCAGGAAACAAAATTAATGTATACAAATCGGTAGTTCTGCTATACACCAACAGTGACCAAGCTAAGAATCAAGTCAAGAATGTAACTCCTTTTATAATAGCTGCAAAATACAATAAAATACTTAGAAATATGCCTAAACAAAGAGGTGAAAGATCTCTGTAAGGAAAACTACAAAACCCTGCTGAAAGAAATTATAAATGATACAAACAAATGGAAATATGTCCCAAGCTCATGGATGGGTAGAATCAATATTGTAAAAATGACCATACTGCCAAAATAAATCTACAAATTCAATGCAATTTCCATGAAAATACCACTATCATTCTTCACAGAATTAGAAAAAATAATCCTAAAATTCATATGGAACCAAAAAAGAATCTGCATAGCCAAAGCAAGATGAAACAAAAAGAACAAACCTGGAGGCATCACACTACCCAACTTCAAACTATAGTGTAAGGCCACAGTCACCAAAACAGCATGGTACTAGTATAAAAATGGGGATATAGACCAATGAAACACAATAGAGAACTTAGAAATAAAGCCAAATACTTACAGCCAACTGATCTTTGACAAAGTGAACAAAAACAACAAGTGGGAAAAGGTCACCCTAGTCAACAAATGGTGCTGGGATAATTGGCAAGCCACATGTAGAGAATAAAACTGAATCCTCTTCTCTCACCTTATACAAAAACCAACTCAAGATGGATCAAAGGCTTAAATCTAAGACTTGAAACCATAAAAATCCTAGAAGATAACATTGGAAAAACTCTTCTAGACATTGGCTTAGCCAAAGGCTTCATAACAAGAACCCAAAAGCAAACACACACACACACACACAAAGATAAATACATGGTACTTAATTACTTAATTAAACTGAAAAGCTTCTGCACAGCAAAAGAAATAACCAGAAGAATAAACAGAACATCCACAGAGTGGGAGAAAATCTTTGCAATCTATACTTCTGTTGAAGGACTAATACCCAGAATCTACAAGGAACTCAAATCAGCAAGAAAAAAACAAACAATGCCATCAAAAATTGGGCTAAGAACATGAATAGACAATTCTTGAAAGAAGATATAAAGATGACCAAGAAACATATGAAAAAGTGCTCAACATCAGTAATGATCAGGGAAATGCAAATCAAAAACACAATGCGATATCACCTTACTCCTGCAAGAATGGCCATAATCAAAAAATCAAAAATTAACAGATGTGCACAAGGATGTGGTGAAAAGGGAACACTCTTACACTGTTGGTGGCAATGTAAACTGGTAAAACCACTATGGAAAACAGTATGGATATTCCTTCAAGAACTAAAAGTAGATCTACCCTTTGATCCAGCAATTCCACTCCTGAGTATCTACCCAGAGGAAAAGAAGTCATTACATGAAAAAGATACTTGCACGTGCATGTCTAAAGCAGCACAATTTGTAACTGCAAAAATATGGAACAAGCCCAAATGCCCATCAATCTATGAGTGGATAAAGAAAATGTGGCATGTATATAACATGGAATACCATACAGACATAAAAAACGAAATAATGGCATTTGCAGCAACCTGAATGAAATTGGAGACTGTTATTCGAAGTAAAGTAACTCAGAAATTGAAAACTAAACATCATATGCTCTCACTCATAAGTGGGAGCTAAGCTATGAGGATGCAAAGGCATAAGAATGACACAATGCACTTTGGGGGTTCAGGGCAAAGAGTGGGAGGGGAATAAAGGAATAAAAACACTGGTAATCCAGCCAGATATACAGCATTTTTGTGTTTTTCAGAATGTATTACAAATTTTTTTTTTTTTAAAAAAGAGCTACATTTTTAGTGTGTGCAGATGTGAATTTTGGCTTACAGAACTGTTTTTAATATTCATCTATGGTATTTTCTTGGCAAAGAAAATCAACATTTGTTCCCACTGCATGACTTTAATAGACAGATCAGTAGACATCCTAGGAATACTCTAAGGAAGCAACCCCAGGTTATGGAAAATATCTCATCAAACATTGGCATCTTTGAATTTTATTTGTGACAATTGTTTATGTTATTGTACATTTCATATTAGTACTTAATAGGAATTCTAACAGATTTTTAAATGAGCTTCTAAAGATTTACAAACTGAAGTCTGTATTTCTATAAATTATTGTAATTCTAAAGAAATCCCAGCATTTTTTAAAGAAATTGACAGGTTGAGTTCAAAAGTCATATGGAAACCCAAAGGGCTCAATAGTGTCAAAATAACTCTAAAAAAGAAAAGCAAGGCTGTAGGACTAACATTACCCTATTTCAAGACTTATTAACTTATTAAGACCTATTAAAGCAACATTGTATGGTATTGATACAAAAAAGCAAATACAAAAAAAGCAAAAAAATAAAATTGGGTAGGAAATCCAGAAACACATCCACCCACATGTGAACAATTGATTTTTGACAAAAGGTGAAAAGTCAATTCAGTGGAGAAAAGATAATCTTTTCAACAAATGGTATTGGAACGTTTGGATATCTGTTTGCAAAAAAATGACCCTCAATCCAAAAAAAAACAAAAGCCAAAATCAAAATGTAATATAGAACTACATGTAAAACCTAAAACTCTGAAAGACAATACAGAAAATCATGGTGACTTTGACAAAATATCTTAAAAATTACATCAAAAGCATGATCCACAGAAGAAAACATTGATAAACTGGACTTTAACAAAAATAAAAATGTCTGCTCTTGGAAAAACACTGTAAAGAGAATGGGAAGGTAAGTCATAGACTGAGAGAAAATATTTGCAAATCATTTATCTGATAAAGGACTTATATCCGTAATGTGGAATAAACTCAATTTTAATAATAAAAATAATCTAATAAACAACAAACTTGAACAAATACTTCACCAAAAAAGATATATGATCAGCAAATAAGAATTTGAAAAGATATTCAATGCCATTAGTCATTAGGAAAATGCAAATTAAAACAAGGATGAAATACTACCACACACTAAAGTGGCCAAAATTAAAACGACTGGCCATACCAAATGCTGTCAAGAACGTGGAGCACTTAGAATTCTCACGCTGCTGGTGTAAAACGGTGCCACCACTTTGGACACAAGATTGGCAGTTTCTTAAAATGTTAAGTATCTATCTAGTACATGACCCAGCTGTTCCATAGCTAGGTATTTTCTCATAAGAAATGAAAGAGCATGTCTATACATGGCTTGTACCTAAATGATCATAACACCATTACTGGGAATCGCCAAAGACTGGAACCCAAATATGCATTGACAGGTGAGTGGATGAACGAACTAGTGTATCTGCACAATGAGATAGCCTCAGAAATAAAAAGAATGAATGATTGATGCACTTAATAAAATGGATAAATCCCAAAATAACTATGAACTTTGATCTCCCCCTAAATTAACCAAAAATGTATTATAAAAGACCCCAAAGAATACATACTGTAAAATGCCATTTATGTATTAATATTGAGCCTGGAAATGAATCTACAGTGACAGAAAGCTGATAAATGATTGCCTGAGGGATGGGGGAGGTGGGAGGAAGCGGGAGAGAAAGCAACTAGAAGCAGGAACAGGGTAACTTTTGGGAGTGATGAACCGTCATTATCTTGAGGATTATGATAGCTTCATGGGAATATACACATGCCAAACATATCAAATACTACACTATAAGTATGTTAAGCTTACCAATGTCAATTCTACCCCAGTAGTAGTTCTTAAGGTAAAAAAAAAAAAAAAAAATCTTAAGTTCCTCATCCCTTTGAACAAATGCCTAAGGAAAAATGAATATGAAGATGAGAATACCAGGAGCAATCAGAAATACAAATTTAAATTATTTTCTGATTCCATGTGAATAGCACATAGATCTAAAATAATGGAACTTACCTTTTCTCCCACACACAGAGACTGTAATGCTATTATGTGACTCGACTAGATGGTGGAGTTTTACAGATTGCTGAAAAAGAAGGGAAAATGGAAAAGTGTTATCTATTTGAGCATAGTTTCTAGGTATTATTAAGTAAGGTGCTAGGCTTCTTTAAAGATGGAACACTGTCTTATTGCCAATTGAATGGAATGTACTGCCTACAAACAAAGGACTACGTAGCTCATTATTTAATTGAAAAAGCATCCAATTCCTAGTGATTTTCACCCAGCAGTAAGTATGTTTTCTTCAGCAGAAAGGAATTTCCAGCATGCTCTTTCCACTCAGAAGAGTTTTTGACACTGAACTCCAGCCTGGGCAACACAGCAAGACTCCATCTCAAAAAATATATAAATAAATAAATATAAAAATCAATAAATGAATAAGGAGTTTGATGGTTCCTGCTACTTCCTCATAATATTTGTTGTTGTAATACATGAAATATATGGGATGAGAGTGAATCAGTAAGAGAAATAAAAAACACAATTATATTTGATTCCACATTACTGGGAAACGATTGTGTAAAAGACCTCCTGCTTGATTCTGGGGGTTAAAAGTCCCAATCATTTAATGTGTTCATTTTGTAATCCTGATTTTGTCATTTAAGATACTTCCTAAATTCCCTAGCTTCAAATTATTTGCAAATCTGATAAATGTGTTCTAAAAATGATTAACAGAATAAGCCATTGTCAAAAAGACAGGTGTTTGGCTTTTGAGTAACTCATTCTTTTACTCATTTGTGCATTAATCAACAAACATTTATTTGGCAAACTTTAATATTTCAGGAATAGAATGAACAAAAGAGATATGGCTCTTAACACCAAGAAATTTACAATCTACTGAGAAAAGTAGGTTTTAATCAAGTAACTACATATATAAATGTATAATGACAATCAGGAATAAGAAGAAAAAATAAAGTACTTTTGGATCTTATATAGCAAAGGGAATCAATCAGGAGAAATCTCCCCTGAAGAAGTGACATTGAACCTAAGATCTGAGTAGGAGTTATTTAGTCAAGGGGTAAGGGCAAATCATGAAGATGAAAAAAAATTGGACAATTCCAGGTGGCATATCAAACTGTTCTGAGGTTAGAAAAAAGAGTATGTGTCAGGAAACAAAAAGATCTAGTGCATCTGGAGGGCAGAAAGCAAGGGAGATGCTGGGTGAATCAAGGCAGGAGAAAGAAGTCAAAGCAGCAGTTACACGTACACGTGCAGCAGCAGTTCGTAGAGAGGGCCCGAGGAATGTCCCACAGGGGCTGAGCAGGTATACTGTTTTCATAATAGCACTAAGACGTTAATTGCCTTTTAGAATCTTATTCTCGCACAAGTGTACAGTGGAGATGTCCAGAGGCTGAGTGGTGTTTCATATCACAATAGACTAAATGCAGAAGCAGTTACAAAAATCCAATTGTCAGAAATTTAAAAAAAAGAAGTACAATTATTAAAGTATTTAAATCAACTGATATAGAAATTTTTTAAAAGACTGCCACGGTCTGAATGTGACCCAAAATTCATGTATTGAAATCCTAACCCCCGAGATGATGATATTAGGAGGAGGGGCCTTTGAAAGGTGATTAGGTCATGAATAATTTTAGTGCCCTTATAAAAGAGGCCCAGGAGAGATGCCATGTCTCTTTCACCATGTGAGGATGCAGTAAGAAGGTGCCATCTCTGAACCAAGACGAGAGACCTCACCAGACACTGAATCTGCTGGCGTCTTGATCTTGAACTTTCCAGCCTCCGTAACTAAAGAAATAAATTCTGTTGCTTAGAAGCCAAAAAAAAAGAAAATCCAATTGTCGTCTATTAAACCAAACATAAAAGAGATTTGCAAAAATGTAAAATAATGCCGTTCTCCTCACTAAATTATTTTTATTTTGGAAAATACAGTTGTCTTTAAATATATATTTATATACAAATATGTTGTTATTATTTTAAAATAATTAATAAATATTTTATGATTCTGAGTTTTAATTCTTAATTTGGTAAATATCAATAGATATAACCTACAAGAAAGTCTGCGATGAGATTTAGAAGTTTATTGTAAGAGCAATGGGAATATTTTGAAGCATTTTAGTGATAAAAGCTTGTAAATAATCGTGTTCTGCAAGAATGATGTATGGAGGCCAGATGGGAGGTGATTGCAAGGTAGAAAACGATACTAACTCGAACCTTAATAGTGCTAGGGTGGAAAAAAGTGAATGATGCCAAGAGATATTTAGGAAGGAAAAATCAAAGGACTTCCTGTGTAATTGAAGGGAAAGAAGAAAGTTTCAAGGTTGGCAACCAGATTTCTGGCTTGTGCAATGGAATGGTCAGTAGTATCTGCTATCAAATCAGAAAAACCTAAGTGCAGATTTGAGGAGAAGAATCCTTGAGTTTTATGTTGAGAATGTTGAATTTAAGGTAATTTTTTGATATTAAGGTGGGGATATCAAATAGGTAGTTGAAGCTATGAGTCTGGAACTGAAAAGAGATATCTGGATTTGAGCTATACATACAAATTTGAAAGTCATTAGCATATGCCTTTGAAGTCATTGGCATGTACGGCTATAAAAATAATGAAGAATCTTTTATGCACTTGCATGAAAAGATCCTCAAGATATATTAATAGTAATTTTTTAAATAGCAAGTTAGAAAATAATGTAATTATGCTACCACTTAGATAAGAAAAAAAGAAAATACATATACTTGTATTTGCTGCGTTTGCCTAAAAACTTTTTTGGAAGATTACACAAGAAACTAATGTAAGCAGTTGGCCAAGTGGAGTGGGAGAGACAAATGGAGCCTTTACATTATATGCATTTTCCTGTTGTTTTGACTTTGGAACACTCATTTTTTAAAAGTCAGATAGAGAAGGACGAGCTATCAAAAGAGAATGGAAAAGAGCAGCTGGAGAGGATGCAGAGTGTGCTGTCACTGAAGCCAAGGAAAAGAGTGCGTCAGAAAGAACGGAGCAGTTAACTGTGTCAAATCCAACTGAGAGGTTTAGCGAAATCTGTACTGCGGAAAAAAAAAAAAAATCCACTGCAGGGGGACCATAACATTAGCAAGCAAAACACCAAGAACCCAATAAAAATTGATAAAGGACACAAAGAGTTCACAGTAAAAGAAATACAAATGGCCTAAAGTGTGAAGAAATGCTCAACTCATAACAGAAAACATGTGATTGGAGTTACCGAATTCTGTTTTCACTTATATTGGTAAAGATAAGAAAAACTTATCTACTGTTGCAAGGAATGTAAATTGGTATTACTTTTTTATGTACATAGAGAGATGAGGTCTCACTATGTTGCTCAGGCTGGTCTTGAACTCCTGGATCTAAGCTATCCTGCCACTTCAGCCTCCCAAAATTCTGGGATTACAGGTGTGAGCCTCCATACCTGGCCAGTATTACTTTTTTTAAGAGGCATTTTGACAACATGCATTAAAATAGTGTACCTAGCTTACGACTAAGTAATTTCAATTGCAGAAATTTTCTATATATCAATACAGGTATTTATAAGCATATATACTTGTTATATACATATGTATACATATGTAATATGTGTCATATGCATACATATATAGATGTATGAAAAGATATATGTGCAAGGATGCTTTTGCAGCATTGTCTTAGTAGCAAAAGACTAGAAACAACCAAATGCATATCAATATTGGACTGGTTAAAAATTATGATACATCTAGAGAAAATGTATTTGTGCAGATGCAGAACGATATTTAGGATATAATAGGTAAGAAATTCAAGTGGAGGCTGGGCACGGTGGCTTATGCCTGTAATCCCAGCACTTTGGGAGCCCGAGGCGGGTGGATCACTGGAGGTGAGGAGATCGACACCACTCAGATCATCATGGTGAAACCCTGTCTCTACTAAAAATACAAAAATTAGCCGGGCGTGGTGGCACACGGCTGTAATCCCAGCTACTTGGGAGGCTGAGGCAGGAGAATTGCTTGAACCTAGGAGGCAGAGGTTGCAGTGAGCCGAGATCACGCCATTGCACTCCAGCCTGGGCGACGAAAGCAAAACTCCGTCTCAAAAATAAATAAAGAAATAAATAAGTAAAATTCAAGTGCAGAATAGTGTACATAGGATATATTCATTCTGTTAAACAAATTAATGCATATGCATTTAATATTGCTGAAAGTATACAGAAAATAGGGTCCTAGTGGATGTATCTTGAAAGAGGACCTGAATACTTCGAAGTTTTCCCAGCGGGAAGGAGGCTTAATTTTTGTTCACACTCTTTTGTTCTGTTTGAATTTTATTTTTATCATAGCCACATATTGCCCTGTCTATTAAGGAAAAAAAAAAAAGCTAATTTTAAAAGAACTTTTTAAATTTTAAAATGATCTATGGGCTTTGGGATCACAGTGGCGACCTTAACAAGATTTGTTTAAATGGAGTCATGAGGGAGGAAGGCATGTCGGCATGACTGAAAAGTAAGAGGAACATGAGTAACTAATGATAACAGACACAGAGACGCTAGAAGTTTTACTGTGAACGGAAAAAGAGTGATATAGTAGTAGCTGAAGGCAGAAGCATGGTCAAGAGAAGAAACTGTTTTGTTTGAGTTTTGTTTTCAAGTTAGGAGAATTTGAGAATGTTAAATGTTGATGGGAAGGCTCTTGAGGAGAAGAGAGGAGTCACTCGTGGACTGCATAAGCACCCCAAGAAGGCGGAAGAGGATGGTCTCGCAGGCACGGCCAAGGGCACTTCCTCCACTGGAATGAGAGGTCAGGGCAGGAGGGGGCTGCAGAGATGAGTCATTTGGCACTCGGAAAGTGGGGAGTTGGACAATTTTCTGTCTTACGGCTTCCATCTTTTTTGTGAAATCAGTGATATCTGCTGAATTAAAGAAAGAGTGGAATATGAGAAGACGGGCATCTCAGACACCAAAAGACAGAGATGGCCTGAAACCCTCATTTCAGAGGACGGGAGAGTACCTCGATTAGAGATGAACAGAAGGCTTGCCCAGATGAGGTTGGAATTCGCAGATTTAGAGTGCAACCAACCAATCTGTTCTATGTAATTTTTTTTCCAACAGTATCTAGAAACCTGGTGTAGGCATAAAGAAAGCAGGAGTTGGACTGCGGCCTTGACAAATGAGTACCAGCCAAACATAAATGGCAAAGGAGTTCATATTAAATAGACTCCTCCACCTTCCATCTCTCTTCCACCATCTTCAAGTCCCATCAGTATTCTCTACATGCATTTTTTCACATATTCACAGTTCATAAACCTTTGCATGTTGTTCTGCCTAATTAGTCTTAAGTAAATTAAAGAGAGAGGAAAAATAACTTCAAATGTCAGAGATTGGAATGGGAGGAAAGGGAAAGAACTAAATTGTTGAACACTGCTTACTGTGCTACATATTTATAAACTTGGTCTCATTTACTATGGAGTAGGAAGTGACTATTTCCTGATACTCCTTTCTAACAAATTTTTAATAAAGTCACTATTCTTCCCTTTCTGAAACCATAGAACTAACAGAGAAACTCACCTCTCTGAGATCATATACGGTCAAAGATATGGAAATTATGGACATGATTATGATGGCGAAAGCATATTCCTTATAGTCTTCACTAAACCACAAACAGACACTGAAGAGTTGAAATATATAAAATGGATTTAGAACCTGTTGGCAGACATAAAAACAGGAAAGCAGGCGAGATTTTTAGGCTTCACACTTAGCTCTTTATTTACTTGTTTTCATAATCATCTTCATGACATACATCATCCCACACAATAGTTTTATTATATTTATTCAGCAACTGACAAGTGCCAGACACTGCTCTAAGCAACTTTACTTGAATTTTCTCATTGAATTCCCACAATTACCTTATTAACCAGAAGTTACTTATCTCCATTGTAATGATAAAGAAACTGAACCTTAGATCTTGAGAAATACATCCAAAGTCATGCGACCATGATTGCCACAGACCCAAGACTTAAACCCAGGCAATCTGACCCCAGAGCACTTACTTTTAATCACTGCCGCACTTTACAATTTACAAAGTAGTGTCTCATGTATTGACATGTTGACCATCACAATAGTTATTTAAGGAGTAAATGTTGTCATCTCCTGTTTACATTTACTGGCCTTCAGAAAGGTGAAGTATTAGTTCAGGTTTACAAAGTTAAAATACTTTCTAGTCTCTTCTTCTCTATGACATAACACCTGCCATATTTGAAGTCGTTAAGGAACTTGATTAATGGGTGAGTTGAAGACTGCATGTTCTCGTTAAGTAGAAAGCAGTATAAGCTGCAAAAGAGCATCTAGAACACTGTGCGAGAGAGTAGCTGTTAACTTCAACAGCTGGAATTCAGCTTTGGTCAAAAAACATATTGTGCCTTCACTGAAATTCCCCCTAGTTGGTTTCCTTCTGTCTAAAACAGAAATGGCAATCCTTTCTTCTGGTTAGAGAGGCAGCACACAGAAACATTCCCCTTGGTTTGTTTTACTTTCTTTCATGCTTGACAGCTTGCTGGAAATACTTTAAAAGCACCTTAAGTTTAGTAAGCTTTTCTAAGGCAAGGAGGAGTGGAGAGGGAGCACAGGGAAGCCAGAGTACAGCTAGAGGGCTATGGTTTGATAATAATCATTGTAAAGTGAAAAAATGAGGATCCCAGTGATAGGGTCCAAAAGGGAAATTTCATCTTATACCTTGAGATCTGCAGTACTAATAAGGCTGAATAAATGGGGTTTTTTCTTCCTACATTTTTAGGCACCAAGGAACTTGTATCTGTTACCTAACAAAAGGATTAGCTTAAAAAAAATTGAGTTTCACGAAGTTAAAACAAGCAGCACAGTATTAAAAAAGAAAAGAAACATTACATTCATCCAGCCACTAAATGTTAAGTAAGTACAATGAGTTTCACACCCTGTCTTGCATATGGCAATCTGCAAAAGAACCACTTGAAGAAAAAGAGTAACCAAGAGATATGAGGATAATATGCTTGGCATACTTCCAAAATATATTCTATATTATAGTTACTTATTAACAAGTAGCACTCCTGATTATTTCACTGGAGTCAAACTTCTTTATTTTCTATCCAACACCAAGAGAAAATGCTGGAGAAATTACCTCCTTGATGAGCAGTTTCCAAATTGGTGTAACTTCAACATCGATAGTATTAGGCCCACATATTAACCTCCTATAGAAAGAAATCACATATCACTCCATCACAAATAATAAAATTAAAACTCACTCCTCACCTATTCAGAAAAAAGTCTATTCCATGTTCAATTTCTCACTTGTGGGACCAACATAAGCCTCCCTTGTTATATACTATTCCCATCCTTCTCAAAATAATGGGAGGTGAGGGTTCCCAGTTGCAAAAACGATAAATATGACCATATTGCTTCTAGAACTCTATTCTTCCCAAGGTCTAAATATTTTTCTAAATGGTATTTTGGGTATTTAATATTAAATATTGTCTCATTCAAGTAGTTTCAGGATTGGCATGTTCCCAACTCTGTCTCTCCTCAATTCCGGTTTTATTACTATAAGACCATGAGACAGTTAAGAGAAAATACCTTTATTGATAAGGAAATGCTGTTTCTACTTTCCTAGCCCTATTTAGTAGTTCTGGAAAACTTCAGAACATATTTTAATGTAGGTGGAAAGTTCTGTGATCTCAAAAATAACTACATGCATAACTATTCGGCTTTTTGATTCAGTGTCTCTAAAACTCAGAGATGTGTTTCTTTGATTACTCAGAGGAAAGACATTGTACGAGTTACGTTACTGTTGAAAACACTAACCGCTTTCTCTGTGTCTTCCACCTCGATGCTCAGATTAAATAGCTTGGTCAAATGTATGAGAGCAGTGTTTCTCAAACTTTAACATTTATATAGCTCACTTGGTGATATTGTTAAAATGAAGATTCTGATTCAACGGGATGAAAAGTGGTCTGAGATCATGCATTTCTAACAAGCTCCCAGCTGATGCAGATTCTGCTAGGCTCTACATCTCTTCAAAGTACTAGAAATGGGGAAGGGCGAAGCATATGAATCACAGAAACTTAGAACAGCAAGGCCTTTAAAGAGTCCTTCTCCCCCTGTCTACGATTGGGTCCAGGGAGGAAAAGATATTTGTTCAAAGCCCACAGACTCTTGACATACCAGTGCCCTCCCTAAATCTCTCTCCTCTGCCTAATAATTCATTTGGAATTGTGGAGCTACACATCTTGCATGGTGTTCTACTGCTGCTCCATGGTTATTATTTAACTGCATTATCATGATCTAAGATGTATTTCTTGATTATAACCTAAACTGGCTCAACTTTATATTATAATAACCTGGAGAAACATTGTATGGAGTAGAAAGAGCACTACATCTGCAGCCAGGAGTGTGGGCCTCGAATTAGTTCTTCCGCTACTAACTCCCATCTGTGTGACCTCGTTCTGGCCATGAAACCTTTCTGAGTCTCAGATTTCTCGTTTGTTGTATGGAAGTGGTGATAATGTCTGTTCTACCTGCCCCATAAGGTTGCTCTGAAGATGAAGTAATATAATGTATGTGAAAGATTTAATTTAATAATACTAAATAGAGCTTTACAATATTTTCTGATATTAATCCATTAAGATAACTATTTACTGAGCTGTCTATTTGGCTAACTGATAATAATCCTTTTGAGCTAGTATAGGCAATAACATGCATGGTACCTAATCTCTTGTTCTTCTCTTGTCAAGCCTGATCCAAATTTTTGATGTATCTTGGCAGAACTGAGCCAGTCTTCCAAAGAGCTAAAATAATAATAATGAAAAGAACATATTTAGCAATAATATTTTTGAGATAACATTTTTCTTCTTTGGCTGTACTGGCTAAAACAACTTACCCAATTTTCTGGAACTGTCCTTCTAAGTAGTTCCAAACATATCTTATTTTCTGCACTTTTATGCATCTCACCTGCAAAAGAAAAGTACTAAGAAAACCTCTAGTTTGAGGATCAGAGAATAAACAGCAACCAGTGGCTAAAGAAGCATTTGTTTAAAAAGCAAAGATAAAACTTTAACATACTTATTTAAGATTTTATCCTTTTCTAACTTATCCTTTGCTTTTCTACTATACAAATGGTACTCTTTATTAGAAGTCATCATTTAATCAACATGTATCATGGACCTACTATATAGAAAAAAATATATGAATAAAACTTAGTCTCTGCATTCTACTACTTTATAAACTAAGAAGGAAAAATTTCCAAAAAAAAGACATAGCGTCCAATATATACATGTTAAAAAAATTAAAACATAATAAAATAAAAAATACGTTTTTGAAATGCTATAGACATAAAGAGAGAGAAGATGAAGGAAGGCAATATGATGGAGATGATGTATGAGTTACAGTGTTGAAGGATTAGAAGACTTTTACTCAGATGAGAAAATAGAAAGTATTTTAAAGAGATTGCTCACAAGTTAGTTTGGGGGAAGAAGGCCAGTGAGCACGCCTATTTGTAGAATGAAGAACGAAGCTAGAAAGACAAACTGAAACCAAAGTATTGATACCAGAGTTGAGAAGAAATTACTTAGACAGATAATGAGGTTACAGAAGTCCTCAGTGAAGTTTTCTTTTTAATGAAAAGCAGTGCCCAATCATTTTTCTTTCTAACATAAAAAGACCCAACTATATGCAACCTATGAAGAATCATTTAACTAGTAATAACATACATAGGATGAAAATGAAAGAATGGAAGAAGACATTCCATGAAAATGGAAACCAGAAGAGATTAGAAATAGTTATACTTATGTCAGATAAGATACACTTTAAATTAAAACTATAAAAAGAGACGAAGAAGATCATTGCATAATGACAAAGGAGTCAATTCAGTAAGGGATTAACGCTCATATGTATGCACCTAACATGGGAGCACCTAAATATGTAAAGCAAATATTAATAAAACCAAAGGGAGAAATTGACTGCAACACAATGATAGTAGAGAATTTCAACACCTCACTCACAGCAAAGAACAGATCATCCAGACAGAAAATTAACAAAGAAATATCAAATCTAAACTACACTGTAGACCAAATGGACCTAACAGACACTTACAGAACATTCCATTCAACAGTTGCAGAATATACATTCTTCTCAACTGCTCATGGAACAGTATCCAGAATAGATTATACATTGGGTCACCAACAAGTCTTAACAAATTTTAAAAACTGAAATCATATCAAGTATTTTTTTCTGACTACAATAGTATAAAAGTAGAAATCAATAAAAGCAAGAAAAACTTCAGAAACTTTGCAAATACATACAAATTAAACAACATGCTCTTGAACAACCTTTGGTCAACAAGGAAATTAAAAGAGAAATTTCAAAATTTCTTGAGACAAATGAAAATGAAAACACAGCTTATCAAAAACCTATGGGATACAGAAAAAGCTGTTCTAAGAGGAATGTATATAGCAACAAATACCTCTATACAAAAAAGAATGATCTCAAATAGACAATCTAACATTGCACCTCAGGGAAAAATGAGAACAAACTAAATCCAAAATTAATAGAAAGAAGGAAATAATAAAGATCAGAACAGAGGTAAATAAAACGAGAAAACAAAAGGTCAAAAAACCCAAAGAGCTGGATTTTTTAAAAGATAAAATTAACAAACATTTAGTCAGACTAAAGAAAAAAAGGGAAGACTCAAATAAAATCAGAAATGAAAAAAGAGACATTACAAATGATAACAAAGGAATACAAAAAACCCAGGAGATTATTATAAACAATTATATACCAACAAGTTTGATAAATCTAGAAGAAATGGAAAAATTCCTGGACACATGTAAGCTATCAAGATTGAATCATGAAAAAAATAGAAAATGTGAACAGATGAATTAGCAGAGATTGAATCAGTGATAAAAAGTCTTGCATCAAAGAAAAGCTCAGTACCTGATGGCTTCACTGCTGAATTCTACTAAACATTCAAAGAACACCAATTCTACTCAAACTATTGCAAAAAATTGAAGAGGGGAAAATATTTCCAAATTCATCTATGCTTCACCCTGATAACAAAACTAGAGAAGAGCACAACAAAAAAGAAAACCATATGTCAATATTCCTGACAAACCTAGAAGCAAACGTTGTCAACAAAATAAAAGTTAACAGCATATTTAAAAGATCATTTACCATGATCATGTGGAATTCATCCCGGGATACAAGGATGATTCAACATATACAAATGAATAAACATAAAATATCACATTAACAGAATGAAACACAAACACCATATGATCATTTGAACAAATACAGAAAAGCATCTGACAAAATTCAACATCCTTTCATGATAAAAACTCAACAAAACAGATATAGAAGGAATGCATCTCAACACAAGAAAAGCCATGCAAATCAACAGCTAATATTATACAAAACTAGAAAATATTGTAAGTTTTTCCTGTAAGATCTAGAACAAGACAAGAATGCCTGTTTTCATCACTTTTATTCAACATATTACAGGAAGTCCTAGCCAGAGCAATTAGGCAAGAGAAAGAAGTAAAAGACATCAAAATTGGAAAAGAACTTAAGTTGCCCCTTTTTGCAGATGACATGATATCATATAAAGAACATCCTAAAGACTCCACACACAAAAAAAACTAATAAACAAATTCAGTAGAGTTACAGAATACAAAATCAATGTGTATAAAAATCAGCAGCATTTCTATAACTAATAGCAAACTATCTGAAAAAGAAATCAAGAAACTATCCCATTGGCAACGGCTACAAAAAAATAGTAAAATACGTAGGAATAAATTTAACCAAGGTCTTGAAAAATCTCTATACTGAAATCTACAAAACATTATTGCAAGAAATTGAAGAAGACAAAAATAATTGAAAAGATATTCCATTCTCATGGATTGAAAGAACTAATCTTGTTAAAAATGCCCATACTGTCAAAAGCAATATACAGATTCAATTAAATTCCTATCAAAATACCAGTGATATTCTTCACAGGAATAGAAAAAACAATCCTAAAATTGGTATGAAACCACAAAAGACCCTGGATACCCAAAGCAAACAGAGCAAAAAGAGCAAAGCTAAAGGCATCACACCATCTGACTTCAAATTTCACTACAAAGCGATAGTAACTAAAACAGCACGGTGCTGGCAGAGAAATAGACATATAGACCAATGGGACCGCAGAGAGAAAACAAATGAATTCACACACTTGCAGCCAACTAGTTTTCAACAAAGGCGCCAAGAACACACAACGAATAAAGGATGGTCTCCTTAATAAATAATGCTGAGATAGGCCAGGCATGGTGGCTCATGCCTGTAATCCCAGTACTTTGGGAGGCTGAGATAGGTGGATCACTTGAGGTCAGGAATTTGAGACCAACCTGGCGAACATGGCAAAACCCCATCTCTACTAAAAGTACAAAAGTTAGCTGGGCATGGTGGTGCGTGCCTGTAATCCCAGCTACTCAGGAGGCTGAGGCAGGAGAATCGCTTGGACCTGGGAGGCTGAGGTTGCAGTGAGCCGAGACCCTGCCACTGTACTCCAGCCTGAGAGACAGGGCAAGACTCTGTCTCTCTCTCTCTCTCTCTCTCTCTCTCTCTCTCTCTTTCTCTCTCTCTCTCTCTCACTCTCTCTCTCTCTCTCTCTCGATATATATATATATAAATCAAACTGAGAAACCTGGCAATCCACATGCAGAAGAATGAAGCTAGACCCCTATATCTTACCATACACAAAACTCAACTTGAAATAGATTAAAGACTTAAATGTAAGACGGGAAATGATAAAACTACTAAAAGAAAAATATAAGGTCTGACATGGCATTGATCTGGGCAAGGATTTTTTGGATAAGACTCCAAAAGTGCAAGCTACCCCAAAACAAAAATAAACAATTGAAATTACATCAAGCCAAAAGCTTCTATACAGCAAAGGAAATAACTAACCAAGTGAAAAGACAACCTACAGAATGGAAGAAAATATTTGCAAACTGTGTATCTGACAAGGGGTTAATATCCAGAATATACAAGGAACTCAAAAAACTCAGTAGCAACAAAACAACTATTTGATAGAAAATGGGCAAAAGACCGAAACAGACATTTTTCAAAAGAAGACATATAAATGGCTCACAGATAAATGAAAACATGCTTAATATCACTGGTCATCAGGGAAATGAACGTGAAAACCACAGTGAGCTATCACCTCACTCCAGTTAAAATGCTATTATCAAAAAGACAAAAAAAAAATGACAAATGCTAGCGAGGATATAAAGAGAAGAAACTCTTGTACACTGTTAGTGGGAATATAAATTAGTACAGTCATTATGAAAAACAGTATACAGGCTCCTTATAAAATTAAAAATAAACCATCATATGATCCCTTAATCCCAACAGTAGGTATATATCTAAAGGAAAAGAAATCAGTATGTCAGACAAGTATCTGCACTCTCATGTTTATTGCAGTAATATTCACAATAGCCAAGATATGGAATTAACCTAAGGGTCTATCAATGGATGAATGGATAAAGAAACTGTACATACACATTTTCTTTGTGGAATGTTATTTGGCCTTAAAAAGAAGGAGATTCTGTCAGTTTTGACAACATGGATGAACCCTGAAGAGATGTTAAATGAAATAAGCAAGACACAATAAGGCAAATACTGCAGGATCTGACTCATTTGTGAAATCTAAAACAGCTGATGTCGTACAAGTAGAGAGCAGAATATTGGGTATCAGAGGCTGGGGGGAACAGCATAGACAATGGGATGGAGGAAGGTTGGTCAACAGTACAAAGTTACAGTTAGATAGAAGGAATAAATTTTGTTGTTCTTTTGCAGAGCAGGGTGACTATGTTTAGTAATATTGTACTGTATATTCCAAAATAGATAGAAGACAGGATTTTGAATATTATCACCACAAAGAAGTGATAAACCTATGAGGTGACAGATATGCAAATATCCTAATTTGATTTATACATAATGTATACATGTATCAAAACATCACACTGTACCCCATAAATATGTACTATTACTCTGTGTCAATTAAAAACAAAATTTTAAAAATCCTGGTAGCCACATTAAACCAGTAAAAAAAAAAAAAAAGAAAAAAAAAAGAGTGAAAGTGAAAGATACTGAAAAAGATTAGGATGGCAGCAAATACTAAAGAACAAAGAGGAGGTTATTACAAAAAAAAAAAAATAAGGAAGTGAGGGTCTGAGACTGTTGGCAGTGGGAGAAAAGGGAAGGGTTGATGCTTATGACAATTGTGTGTTCTTGCTTCTGATCCTTTAAGCAAGTTCATATGTGAATGTGAATTTCCATGAACTGGTGACCTAACTAAACACAAAGAGAAACAGTGAGACTGACGTATTGTCACAGAGCAATGGTTATTATACTCTCAGGTCGCTCACTGGAATCATCTGGGGAGCTTTGAAAAAGGCTGCTATTGGGCCGGGCGCGGTGGCTCAAGCCTGTAATCCCAGCACTTTGGGAGGCCGAGACGGGCGGATCACGAGGTCAGGAAATCGAGACCATCCTGGCTAACATGGTGAAACCCCGTCTCTACTAAAAATACAAAAAACTAGCCGGGCGAGGTGGCGGCGCCTGTAGTCCCAGCTACTCGGGTGGCTGAGGCAGGAGAATGGCGTGAACCCAGGAGGCGGAGCTTGCAGTGAGCCGAGATCGCGCCACTGCACTCCAGCCTGGGCGACCCAGCAAGACTCCGTCTCAAAAGAAAAAAAAAAAGAAAGAAAGAAAAAGACTGCTGTCTCGGCCCCACCCTCAAGGATTCTGTTTTGTCTGCAGTGCATTCTGGGCATAAATATTTTTAATTTTCCTCAGGTAATTTTAATGTGCAGCCAAAGTTGAGGAACAGTATCTAGAGCTTCCTTTTGTAGTTACTCTGCTAAACCGCTATTTGAGAACTTCAACTAAATTTTTCTGCCCTTCAGTTTCCCCATGAATACATTTAGGCAATTGGACAGATTATGTCTATATTCTACCTCAGTTTCTCTCTAGATATTCTATGCTCAAGAATATTATCGTCATTATAACCATTAGATATATTTTAAAACTGGAAGGACCATATAGCTGGCACAAAATAAGTGCTCAATACATTTTTTATTAAATAAATGAGTGAAAGCTTTGCAAAACCACATCAACCAGAAATGCAGTTTAAATCCCTTAGCTCCAACGTCTAGGTTACCAAAAATGAATGTTAACTCTATGCCATAGGTGTATGTGCATGTACACATGTGCACGTGCACGCACGTGCGCGCACACACACACACACACAGGCATTCAAACTTACCAAATAGCATGTAAAATGCTGTATTTTTTTTTCTATTTTACAGAATGGATTTATTTCAGCAAGGTTGGTTGCAACATACTGCATTTAAAAAGTATATCTTATTTCCAATTTAGAGTGAATTGCCAGTAGGAATGACACACAATCTCTAATTTGCAGATTTCACAATCTGCAAAGGAAATATTTGTAAATGACAGGCTCTAGGGCGTGTTAGCCATCATGACACATGTTGGAATCCCAAGCGTCTTGCCTCACAATTTGCTTTTCTCTTCAGTATTCTTTGCAATTTTGCAAATACAGCAGGATTGTAATCACAGCTACTATTCTGGGGGCATGTTAGGACTTTTCACATGTTACGTTTAGTCTTTTCAATCATCCTGTGCTACGGCAGATATTATTTTCCTCTTCACTTTGCACCTGAAGTTCATTTTGCTGAAGTAACTTGCCAGGAATTCGAACTCTAGCCCATCTGGCTCCAAAGTTCAGTCTCTCAAAGGATATCATATTCAAGCTAGTCCCAAAGGAAAAACTGAAAATCCATTGACTTCAGGATTAAAGCTTTATAAAGTGATGGCTGCCTACTTATTAATTACATAAATGCAAAAATCTGTGTTAGAAAAATTTTAAAGGACAAATTGTGGTTCCAATGTGAGGCCCCTGATCAGTTTGAGAACCTCTTATCAAGAGGCAGAAACCACACACTGAGGTTGAAAAATGTATAAAACATAATAGACATGAAACATCTGTAGATGAAGGCAGCAATAATGAGAAATAAAGAGGCTACTGGTAAGTTTTACCTCGGGCCAAAGGATAGAAAATTCCATTATCTTCCGACAGTTTCTTAAGCCATTGCTCACAGAATGAGAAGAATGGCTCCATCCTAGACCTTTTGAGCACATTTGCGATTCCCCCAGGAGAAACCGTCTCTGCCGGGAGTTTATCTGCTTCCCTATCACTCTCAGAGTCTCTGGAAGCTGGTAAGAGGATGTTAAATAAGCACAATATTTGCAAGAGATGAGGCTGATTTGCCCATTTCCTGGAAATTCAGACCAGGAAACAGCAATTACGAAACCAAATCTCTGCTGCGGGGTGAATTTCATCTTTCTGCTCAGGCATCAGGAAGATTTCCTCTCCCCGGGCTTTCTGCTTGTGGTTTCTTGTTAGAACATGTTATAAGAGCAACTTGTTTAACAGGTTAAGCACTGGGTGTTAGCTTTGCCTGCAACCCTGCCAGATGGTCCTTAGCTTCTCCTCTTAGCCTATGTTTCCAAACCTGACATAGTTCTTTGCTGTAATCTTCAGACTTCCTTTAAACCAGTGATCTCCAACCTTTTTGGCACCAGGGACCGGTTTTGTGGAAGACAACTTTTTCGCGAATGTTGGGGATGGGGTGATGGTTTCAGATCATCAGGCAATCGTTAGATTCTCATAAGGAGCACTGTAACCTAAATCCCTCACATGAGCAGTTCACAATATTAAGGATTTCACTCCTATGAGAATCTCATGCTGCTGCTGACCTGACAGGAGGCAGAACTCAGACGGTAATGCTCGCCAGCTTGCCGGCAGCTCACCTCCTGCTGTGCGGCCTGGTTCCTAACAGTCCATGGACAGGGCACCGATCGGTGGCCTAGGGGTTGGGGACCCCTCCTTTAAATGCCCCTAAATGTTACCCTCTTGGTAATGCTGTTATTGTCATCAAGGCTGAGCCCGTGACAGCTCCTCTGACTTTAATGAAAGTTTTGTTACTAGCATAGTTCATTGAAGTTCACAAATGACCTTAATACCCATCGTCTCATTGTATGTTCATAACAGCCCTGAGAAAGGCAAAGGGAGGGTATTACTTTTATTTTATAAATAAGAAACTCAAGACCAGAGAGGCAGTAACTAACCAAACTGCCTATGCCATAGCTGGTAAATGAAGGCAGTACACCTATCACAACTTTCCATTTCAAGACCCCTGCCCCTCCTGCAATTCTGTGTGTTGACTTGGCCATTTCTTCATTTATCTGTTCACTTATTTATTTGATGCTACTAAAGATGCTAGAATTTCAGAGCAATGGAACTATGAAGACATAGGCTATCTGGGAAGCTTACTTCTCCAGGTGAATGGACATCTAACAGATTAGGGCAACTATTATTTGGAGGTACCTGACTTCCTTTGTTTTTGTTTATTTGGGCAGTTAAGACAATTGGGCAGGTGGAGCACCGTAGCTCACCCCTGTAATCCCAGCACTTTGGGAGGCTGAGGTTGGTTGATCACCTGAGGTCCGGAGTTCAAGACCAGCCTGGTCAACATGGTGAAACTCCGTCTCTACTAAAAACACAAAAATTAGCTGGGTATGGTGGCAGGTGTCTGTAATTCCAGCTACTTGGGAGGCTGAGGCAGGAGAATTGCTTGAACCCGGGAGGTAGAGGTTACAGTGAGCCACAACAGCGCCATTGCACTCCAGCCTGGGCAACAAGAATGAAACTCCATTTCAAAAAAAAAAGACAACTGGGTGATAACAATTGACAATAGGAAAATTGCTCATAATTTACTTTTATTATTTTAAATAACTGACCTTGAGCTCATAAAACTAAACAGCTAACTACCCATACATAAATGTAAGAGAAAACATTCTGTCTTACAAAATGTTTTTAATATGAATGTTAACTAGTCATACTCCAAGCAGAACTAATTTAATAGGGTGAAGAGGGAGCAACCCAGATACATTTGAATGACAAGAATTCAAATAAGGTCATATTTGCAGGCATAAGCAAACCTCCTGGGATATCCCTGGGTGATTACCTTTAATATAAGATTAACCCATTTACATAGATTGTAATATAGGGCACAACACTATTAAAAGCTAATATGTAAGAACTGGGCTGGGCAGTACATGCCTGTAATCCCAGCTATTAGGGAGGCTGAGGCAGGAGGATCACTTGAGCCCAGGAGTTTGAGGCTGCAGTGTATTATAATCATGTGCCTGTGAATAGCCACTGCAACCTAGTGAGATCCTACCTCTAAGAAAGGAAAAGAAAACAGAACAAGTATGTATTGAGCATCTGCTATATACCTGGAACTACTTTAATCTTTGTATTTCTAAATTTATTAAATTTTATCAATTAATATTAGAAATAGACATTATTATCATCATCTTGTAGATGAGAAAACAGGCTCAGCAGAGTTAAGATCAATGGTTGCACTATTTAGAAGGATGAAGCTGAGATTTGAAGTGTCTGGCTCCAAAGTTCACGTTTTAAACAAACACTATCAAATGAGGATTGGCACCATGGAGGAGCTGCATTTAACTTTACACTTGAGGGGAAAAGGGTGAAATCTCTCTGGCATCAGCAGTAGCCATCCGTTGACTTACCTTTAGGTCTGGCTTTCTTATGGCTCTGTTTATGATATCCTCCTCATCTGTAATGACAGGGTGGTCAGGAGTGAGACCAAATGCGCTGTTTAATGCTGACAGGTAGATCCATATTACCTTTTTCCAAGAGTAAATTTGGAATTCATCCTGAGGAGATAGACATCAAAAGCCCCATGAAGTTAAGAGAGGTCAGCAGGCTAAAATTCAACCTGAAAAACATCCTTTTAATATAATTCTGTAAGTGTTCGGAGTTCGTGAACATTCTAGACAGAATGGTTTGTCTCTGAAAGATGATGGATATAGAACCTTGAGGGAAAATGACCTGTCATCACTGATTGAGGAATCTGGATATGAAGATGAGGCACTGACGCGTAACAAAGCTTGAGGGTCAGGAGGCTCATTCGCAGGTAAGAACTAGTTCACTGCATCACCTTTCAGCCCATGGCCTGATGACCATCCCCATCTTTCCAGGCTTAACTCAAATTCCACCTCCTACAGAACAGCCTCATTAACACCCTTCCACCAGGGGGGAAAAAAAACAAAACCTGTCACTTCGTTAACTCCAAAAAAATGTTAAGTGTCCCTCTCTTGCGGTCTTAATCACTTTTTGCCTGTGTTCTCTTAGTTCTTCTAGACTACCTGGAAGGTAGGGACCATGTTTTATTGTTCCTTATCCCCATTCATGTGGAGCACTGAGACCTGCTCAGTAAGAGTCCGAAGAATGGATGAAAAAGACTGAATCTATGTACTGAACCTGCCCAAGGTAATTGTCAAGATGTTAGCACAGGTGGGGTTGAAGAAGGCACCTTATTGCATGACCCTAATTAAAACTGCTTCCCTTTGCAGTTCACTGATTACTTCATCACAGAGTAAAATTAGAGGGAGAAGCACAGGATTGAGAAACAGACACCACAATGGTCCCTTAGAGACTGATTTGACAGTGGTTATTATCTGAACGGGTAAATACTAGACATAAAACCCACTCAGATGACTGATAAACCTCAGGATTTAAGAAGTATAAAAGAAAAAGTCAAATGTGGGAACAATGTGATGCTTGGGAAATGTAGGTCAGAGCTGGAAATTGTCTCCACCACCACACCCACTTTTGCTATGAAGAGTGCCCTAGCTGACTCTGCAAAAGGCAGGGAGGGGAAGATACAATCATTGTAGCTAATCTCTTATATTGGTCCCCCTAAGAGGAGACCATCTGGATGCCTTTGCTCCTGCTGCCTCCTTGCCTGTAGTACATATTCTTCTCTCTTCTCCTTAAGTCTTTACATGGCTGGATTCTACCATCCTTCAGGGTCCAGGTCAGAGTTCATGTCCTGAGAACCTCCCTAATTTCTCTGGGTGATCTCTCCTCTAAGTCATCAGTGTTCTTGAGATTCCCAACACATTTTACCCTTTGCCTATCCACCTTACCACTTCTCTTGGACTGTGGGTGGGAATTGTGTATGACACATGTCTGTACTTCAGCCAGGCTTTGCACAGATTCTGTGTGCGTGTGTGTGTGTGTGTGTGTGTGTGTGTGTGTGAAAAAGAAAGAGAGAGAGAGACAGAGAGAGAGAGAGAGAGAGACGAAGAAGGGAAGGAAGCCAACAAAACCTTAATAGAAATTGGAATGTTAATTAATTAATCAATTTTAAAAGCCAGTGAAATTGGTTGTTATCCTATGGATTTAAAAAAAAAAAAGGTGACTAAGTCAATTCAAATCAAATTGTATGGAGTTAAGAATGATGAACCTAAGAATGGTGGAAGGGAGCTAAATTTTCAATGACTAAGCCAGTGATCTGATAGACATGGTCTAGGTCTGGTAGAGTAGGCAACCAACTCTCTTGAACAAACCTTGACACAGTTCAGCATTATATAGCTTTGCTTTTGATTTCATCAAAGCAGTTTTTAAATAAGAACTTCCCATTTCTAATAATAGTTAATATTTATTTTACAGTTACTGTGTTCTAAGCACATAATGCCACATACGTATTATTTCATTTAATGTCAAAACCCCTATGGAATTGTTGCAGTTAATTATTCTCCCATTTAGTTGGCATGGAAAGAAAGACATACTTGGTAACTATTAGAGCAGGGACTTAACAGTCACATCCCCTCTCTTGCTTGCCTCCTCGAGTCCCCTCCAACCTTCCACTTTATTCTACAGTTTTGCTAAAAAATATAATTTGATTGGACTGCCATTTTTATGTCAAGCCTGAACTGGGACTTCTAAAGAACATAGTTTCAATGACAAATTTGGTAAGAAAATGTATAATTTGTAGGTAAACAGGAACACAAATCATAAAAGAGCCATCAAGATCAGAGACCTCTGGCCACCAAGTGAGGACAATTAGGAAGACAGCAACTATTAATCATCTCCAGTGAATTAAAATAATATTAACAACTAATTTTCATATGATTATATAGCAGTTTATAGAAATTTTGTTATGTTATTTTAGGCTTTCAATTCTCTAATGTTGGTATTATAATTATCTCCATTTTGCAGATGAGAAAACTGATCATCAGCAAGGCTAAGAATTACTCAAGCCAGTCTGAAATTGGTAGTAGGAATAAAACTGAGACTTGAGTCCAGATCTTTCCATTCCAAATCTTGGCCCCTTCTCTTTATTTCAGCAAGTTGTCCCATGGTGTCTATAGCTGGCATGTAAAAATCACCTTGAATTCCGCACCAAGTGACAAATAGTATCCAGTTTCTCACAATGTGCTCTCCTGACAGCATAGAACCTAATTCCTGAAGTCAAGCTGTCCCCCTCTGGCCCTGTGTGACAACAGACAGACCTCCAGACGGTAGTGCCTAAAAGGGGAAAAGCAAAGTGTTCAAGTTCTCAAAGGCCATATTAACCCAGTGCACCAACTGTATGCCTTAGTCTAGGTGTGTATTAAAAACTGACATTCACCTATATACCTATATCTTCTTATAGTTCATAATATTACCAAATCAAAGGTGCTTGGATATATTTGCCTTTAAGCTCATTTCCTGTCATCCTCATTTACTCCTAACCCCAATAACTCATAATTCTGTATGATACAAAGTAGAATTATATAGAAAAAATAAAAGATAGGGCAGCTAGATGACCCTTTTGCTTAGAGTAGGGGAGTGACACTGACTTCTTTCTTATATATTACCCTGTTGAGGACTCTGTCAAATCACCCAGCTTTTTAAGGGGAAAAAAGCAAAGAAATGGAAGGAAAGTACACCAATGTGAAGTGGTCACTTCAAGCAAAATCATTGGCTTCTCTTTTTTCATTCTGGGATTGTTGAATATGGAAAGAGCACAGGCTTGAGGCCTGAACTCAAATCCCAGCTCTAAACTGTCTTACAGCTGTCTGAAGCTAATTTTCTTTATTTAGAAAATGGAGATAATACCAAATTTCATGGATGTTTGAAGGATTAAATGAAATAATACATAATGTGTCTGATCCAAGGTTTGGCCCATAGCAGGGAGGCAATAGATGGTATGGTTCTGTGCCTCATTTTTCATAGCATGTTGTTTCTGAGATCTTTCTGTAAGTAGGAACTTACTCTCCCTTTGAGGAAACTCTAAAAGTCTCTCAATTTTTCCTTTGTGGAAAAGCAGCATCTTTACCTGGAAATGGCTTTTTCTACTTTAGTCTGTTTCCCAGCTCTCTTTAAAGCAGATAATGATTTGTAAAATACCTAAATGTACCAGAGGAGCTACCATTTTAAATAATTGGTTTATAATGCAAATAATCCAAAGTGCTTGCCTGGCAAATCTGGACTTTTTGCAAACCTCAGGTCTCATTGAGAAGGCTTTACCTCCTCTTTATCAAAAATATTAACCAGATCAGTCCTTGAACTCTAAAAAAAATAGGTTTTACAAGAATTCCAGAGTGCATTTCAAAAGTCAAATGCACAAAAAGGACCAGTGTTTGACCTGGACTGAAAAACAGAGGAAGAAACCTGGACATTTTTTATTTCCTATGGCTTTGTACTTTCTGACCCTGGAAATGCCAGATAAACTTTTAGATTTGAATGAAGCAAGTTATCTCGTGATATGGTTTGGCTGTGTCCCCATCCAAATCTCATCTTGAATTATATTTCCCATAATCCCCACATGTCATGAGAGGGACCCAGTGGGAGGTAATTTAATCATGGGGTCAGTTACACTCATGCTGTTCTCATGATAGTGAGTGAGTTATCGCAGGATCTGATGGTTTTATAAAGGGCTTTCCTCTTTTTGCTTGGCATTTCTCCTTGCTGCCGGCATGTGAAGAAGGATGTGTTTGCTTCCCCTTCCACCATGACTGCAAGTTTCCTGAGGCCTCCCCAGCCATGCTGACCTGTGAGTCAAACCTCGTTCTTTTATAAATTACCCAGTCTCGGGTATGTCTTTATTAGCAGCGTGAGAACAGACTAACACATCTTGCTTACCTAATTCTATCCTTTTACCATAAGAACCTCATCCCTTGAAATTTAAAAGCAATATAATGGTCACTTCAAGTTCAGGCCAATGCTGTGACTTCTCTTGTGTAGTTCACTACACAAAAAAATATAGTTCTGAGCTTGCCTTAAGAAGAACCCATTTCAAAATTCCAATGAGACATTAGAAAATGAGTAATTTTCTCCTGGAGATGGATACATTGCAATGCTAAAACGCTAAACTCTAGCTAAGGTGAAATACCTAGAGGATTAAGGATAATGTAATAATAAATTTCTCAGGCTATTCTAAAACACTGCACTGCCTTTATAGGCCCATAACTTTGGTATAATTCTTTCATTTTTATATCTTTCATTTTTTTTCTTTCTCTTTCCCTCTCTCGGCCAGACTCGCTGATGCTCTTAACATCCTGACCTCATATTCCCAATGTTTTTTAGCTTGGAAAAAAGATGACATTGGCTAGAATATAGGATTTAGTTATAAGATACATAAAGTTCTAAGTTTTGGAGAAATTCTCACAATAATTATTATCTTAGTATATGTTGTCCAAAAAAAAAGAGGAGGGAGGGACAACACAATGAGGTTATTAACAAAGCAAAGCCTATGTTTATGTTTGTATACAAAACAAGGAAATCTAGAAAACTCAGTATACATTTTTTGGAGAGACCAGGATTTGGGGCTTGCTCATTTTTGTAGTTGTTTTCTGAGGGGAAATGGAGCAGTGGATTAGCCGGTTCATTGACTGAAACTTCTGGAGATATAGTGTGTAGTAAAAAGTTGACTAATGCCCATGGAATGCCTGCATGCCAAGCAGTCTTTATTTCAGAACTTTACACCTATCACATGCTTAGTCCTCACAAGGAGACAGGTATTATTACTAGCCCCAGTTAACAGGAAAAAAATGGAGGCAAAAAGAGGTTAAATAACCTGTCTGTTATGAATTGAGTTGTGTCCCCTCAAAATTCATGTGTTGAAGCCCTCACCCCCAATATATCTGGAGATAAATCCTTTAAGAAGGTAATTAATGTTGAAAGAGACCATAAGGGTACACACTAATCCAATAGGACTAATGTCCATATGAGATGAAGAGACACCAGGAGTGCAAGAGCACAGAGAAGAGACCCCATGAAGACACAGTGAGAAGACAGCCTTCTTCAAGCCAGGAAGAGAGGCCTCACCAGAAACCAACTCTGCTGGCCCTAGATCTTGGACTTTCGGCTCCAGAACTATGAAACAATAAATTTCCCTTGTTTCAGCAAAACCCAGTGCGTGGTATTCTGCTATAGAAGCCTAGCAGGCAAATACACTGCCCAAGGTCAAGAGCAGTGCTGGGAATCAAATCCAGGTGCTCAGAATCTAGAGTTTATTCTTAAACCACTTCACAACGCTGTCTCTGTAGAATCTGGTCACTGGACAGAGAGTAATTAGACCTCTAGTTCCAACTCTAGCTCAACTCTCATCTTACAGCTATGGGACCCAGAGAATTTTGTTTAATTTCTCTATGCCTCCATCTGTAACATGGGAGAAACATAATCTCTACTGGCAAGGACCAAATGAGACAACTTTACGTAAATACCTAGAAAATTGTTAAATCATAATATAAATGGCCCTGTATTATAAAGGATAATAGCCTCAAAACGATTTATCTTAACATTGAGTCATTTTTCAGAGGTCAGCTCACAGAATCTCAGAGATTTCTGGCAAGATGTCTAATGAAAAACCAGACTGAAATGAGGCCGGGTAGGGGAGTGGGTAGGAGAGCAGGATTCGGAAGTGGGAATGTGTACCTGAAAGAAACATAATGCTATATTATTTTCCTCAACTATGACATTCCACTTTAGTACCCTTGAGATAAAATTCTGGAAGAAACAGTGAGACTACTTATTACAGATTCGACTTAATTCAACTTATAAATTAATTAAGCCCTGCTGTGGCCATGTGCTAGGTGCCATGGGGAATGAAATGTAAACCACAATCACTGTCTTCAAAAAGCTTATAATCTAGACTGTCCAGGGGAAAAAAAAAAAGGCTGAGAAGTTCCAGGAATAGAAAGCTTATAATTTTAAAGGCTCAAAAGCTATAAAAAGGAAAGCAGCATAGTGAGAAAAAAAAAGACTCAGGACTTAGAGAAAGACTTAGGTTTCAGTTCTTTGCCCCCACATTCCCTCTACCTGCGTCACTCTCCATGTGCCTGCCCCCAGCAGCCACTGTCACCTTTTAACTCTTATCCTTTGGTGCTCAGAAAGCCTTCCCTGACTGTTTTGACTTAGACAAATCTCTATTATATAATCCTACCATAACCATGAACCTTTCCTAAGGAGTACTTTTAAGAGGTGGATTTTTATATTTATTTGTGTAGTGATCTGACTAACTCCATGAGGTCAAGAACCCTGGTTTTATTAATCACACGCACTCACACACTTGCCCATGAGCCAGCACTGTTGGCTGGCATGCAATGTGTGCTCCTCAAATGTAGGAAAGAAAGAGAGACAGAAGGAAGGAAAGCCTGGCTTTGATATTTACTGGGTTGTAAAGTCATTTGGTCAGTCTGTATCCTCATCTATAAAATGGAGATGATAATGCCCATTTTCCAGGGTTGTTACGAGAATTAAATAATCAATGACATACTGCTTTATAAACTGTAAAGTGAATAGTATTTTAATATAAGGTAAAAAGCACTACAGCGGTCACAAATGAAAACCCAGAGCTAATGCAGGACAGGCGATTCACTCCCTCCCTTCTGAACTGGGGCAAAGAACGAATCAACAAAGACTTAACAGAGAAGGTGATATAGCTGAGGAATGAGGAGATTTTAGTAAGTAGAAACAACACCTACTTTTTACATTTACTTGAGAAAGAGAAAGCATGTGTGTGTGTTGACTCCTCACTAGCAAAGCACTCTGTAAGGACAAGGATTTCCATCTGTGTTGCTCACAGTTATGTTCCCAGTGCCTGTGCCACTGTCTGATACGTGACTGGTGTGTAGTAAATACTAACTCACTGAAAACAAAAGTGAATGAATGCGTGCATGAATGGAGGGGAGAAGGAATTATCAGAAGAAACTTCATGGGTAAAAGCAGGCACAAAACCGTGTCTTGTTCCAGTAGAAAGTGGTCCTGCTGTGGGAAGCATGGGCTGAGAGACCGAGTTGCAGAGGAGGAGTTGGAAGGAGAGGAGGTAAGGGAGTCCGTGAACACAGATGCTGCCACCTGACAAGAATACTGGTATGCTGGCCAACTTTAAGATGACATTTGCGTGACTGATTTGCAGAGTTTCTAAGTTTTTGAACTAACGCTCCTAGCCCTGACATCTTTAATTGAAACTGAAGCGGAAATGCTCCCCATTAAAACATCAAACGGAAGTGCCTTGAGTCAGGCCAATTTGCTAATCATCACAAAGTTCTCCTCTGCACATCATGGGTCTTTGACAACATGTAACCTACAATGACAATGAAGGGAAAAATGTGTTTGTAATGACAATAAAGATGGAAGCTATGAAAATCATCAGGAGCATCTGAATTCAAAACAACGAATATAAATCATGTCATTTGCATAGAAATGTGGCATTGCTACTGATATTGGTTAAAATTCAGAAGTAGATGAATAATGAACACAATGCCACTTTTTAAACTATAAAATAAAAACCTAATGACTTTTATCTTTCAGAAAAAATCTCTCGGAGTCCTTAATAAGAGAAGAAGAACAGAAAATAAACTGTGTACTGAAGACTTTCAGTCACAGTCTTTTTTTCTTTTTTTTTTTAATGTCAAGAAATGACTATCTAATCAGTATCTGTGATAATGATCTGTAATCTTACCAGCGTGAGATTGATGATAAATAGCAAGTACTGATTTTTTAATAACATGAAGAACAGATACGCAACACATTTTCAGGTAGGAGTCATCCAGTCCTCCTTAATGGAAAATCGTTACAGTCCAGCTATTGTAATATAATTCAAATAAAATCTTTTTAAGGTGTCATTTTAATGCAAATAACTTAGCAGCAAACTTTTAAACTATTGGTGCCCAAAGCTTATTTTTATCTAAGTCTCAGATAGTAAGAATGTTTGAAATAATTGAGTTCTTGTCTAATTACATGAAGACTAATTTAGAACCTCATTTATTTGGAGAGTCTCTGGCATAGCAGATCCATTTAAAATGACACACAAGAGCAGGTAATTAAAAATTAAACTTGAAATCAAGATGAAAAAGGCAAGACTGAAGCTGGCTTAGACTGCTCTGATTAGCTGTAGAGGGGCAGTGAAATTTGACAGGGGCTTGATAGACTGTCAAAGATGCAAAGAAAGAGGCAGGATGATGGAATGCAGCTCCCAGGGGCACCAAAGCTTTTTTGAGTCTTTCCAGTATATGTCCACTTGCAAAGCTGGCTACATGCAACTAGGAGAGATCATCTGGCTGAGTATGGAAGAGAGCTGGAGATTACCAGTCACAGAAAACCTTCCCTCATGTCCGTTGTCCCAGAAGGGAATGCCAGGCTCCTGGGTAATGAGGAAAAGGCACATTACCCACATAAGCAAGACCACTAGACACGGGTGCCCCTTGTGCATAGCAAGCTCTTTTGTATACAACACTTTTGGAATGGCTTGAGCAATGACACACAGACACACAATCAAAATGGTCTTTGATCATGCATTTTAGTTTGCAAATGCCTTTTACATACACAACAGCCCTTCATTCTCACACTAGCCCCATTTTACAAGTGGTGAAATTGAGGTCCTGAAAAGTTACGTAACAAACCTAAAGTACTAGGACAAGAAATCAAAACGTTTGACTCCAAATCCCAAAACACATCATCTCCTCATGTAGTGACACTCTTTTTTTATTCGCTCTTAGTGGATTTTTTTCTCTTTCCTCCCTCTTCATTTTCCTCTTACCTATTTTCCTCCCTTCCTTTTCCATTTCCTTGCCCATTTCCTTATTCTTGTCTGTGCCATAACTCTGCCAGCAACTCAGAGAGCACAGCTCAGCTGAGCAGACCATCTCAGATCTGAAGAGTTTGCTGATGGACCCTGAAAGGCAGAACGCGGTTCTGTTTCTACTGCAGCAAAAGCATTACCCTCTGAGAACGAGGTGAGGGCACACAGATGTACTTGTAGAGTACAGTTAAACTATGTTCATGCCAGAAAACAATAATCTGATAGATTCTTAAGCTCCCTTGGAGGGTTTGATCTATAAAAGGGCCCAAATGGAGTCTTCCATAGATACTCATGCCCCTGCTCTGAGCCCCGGAAAGCAAATTTTACCCCTGCCCCAGAAAGGCACTCAGGCTGTGTATGGGAGGGCCACTCATAACACTTCACTAAATCTGGATTCTTCTCTTTCAGATGATAAATATATACCATCTGAGCCATCAATCAAATGTCTAGGTCTCTATTTCTCTCCCAAGGACCAAGTGAACAAGTGAGCTCCCAAATGGAAGTGAAAACTAGTTACAGCAGTTTTTCTCTAAATATGGCCCCTTACCAGAATCATTAGCATCACTTGAGAACCTGTCAAAATGCAAATTCTTGGGTCTCAATCCAAATCTAATGAACTAGAGTCTCTGGGACTAGGACCCAGCAAGCTGTTCTGATAGTCTCTCTAGATTATTCGGATGCCAATTGAAGTGTGGGAAGCCTGGTCTAAATACAGTTCAGTGGAAAAGCCCTTGACTAGGAGCCAGGACTCTTGGGACTTGGTCCTAGTGAGGCCCCTCACTCACACGTGGGCTAGGGGAAATCGTGTCACCTCTCTAGCCCCGTTTCCTCCCCCATCAAATGAAGAAGTCTTATGTGGGGTGCCACGCACTCTTCTTTTGTACACATCCTGTGAGTCTTCAGGAAGGATGACACGAGGCATCAGCAAAGCACAGCTCCAGCTCAACATCACCAATATTACTTGCTCTTATTCCACAATAATCTCTTGCTTCCTTCAAGTCTTTTTTTTTTTTTTTTTTTTTTTTTTTT
>NW_012102299.1:758668-766556 GCF_000951045.1 Mandrillus leucophaeus | reverse complement strand
CGGCTAGTTTTTTGTATTTTTTTAGTAGAGACGGGGTTTCACCGTGTTAGCCAGGATGGTCTCGATCTCCTGACCTCGTGATCCGCCCATCTCAGCCTCCCAAAGTGCTGGGATTACAGGCTTGAGCCACTGCGCCCGGCCTCTTCCTTCAAGTCTTAAAGCTTATTCTCCAAGAATCTCTAGTGAAATTATAGTTGAACCCGAACTTGTGGGAAGATGCCTCAACTATCACCTATATCAGCTAAGCTAGAACAAAGAACAAGTATTTCTTTTCTTTTCTTTATTTTTTATTTTTATTTTTATTTTTTTTTTTTGAGGCAGAGTTTGGCTCTAGTTGACCAGGCTGGAGTGCAATGGCATGATCTCGGCTCACTGCAACCTCCGCCTCTAGGGTTCAAGAGAGTCTCCTGCCTCAGCCTCCCAAGTAGCTGGGATTACAGGTATGCGCTACCACGCCCGGCAATTTTGTACTTTTAGTAGAGACGGGGTTTCTCCATGTTGGTCAGGCTGGTCTCGAACTCCTGACCTCAGGTCATCCACCCACCTTGGCCTCCCAAAGTGCTGGGATTACAGGTGTGAGCCACCACCCCTGGCCAGAACAAGTATTTTTTGAAGGGACCAAGATCCAGAAATGAAAGGCGAGGCTGGTCCCAATGGAGCAAGTCAACCGAGACCAACGTCCTCCAGTTCTCAGTTTCATGGGAGTTTAGCCTCATCTCTGCTAGATTTCCGATTGAAATGTAGATTTTTCTGGCCAGTTATAAGGCTTATTGCTATCCTCCTCCCTCACTGCATTAAATAGAATATGGATTTAGAGACATGGTTATATATAAAAGGAAGCTAAACTCCCAATAGAGGTTGATTTATCAAGAATGTGGTTGTTATTTTGGGTCATTTGGACCGATGCATTCTTACAAACACTCAGTAAAAGTCAACCAGAAGAGAGTCCTCTAGAGACTGTCCTTTCACTGTCTTTAACAGAAACATCCACTTCAGCCCGTCAGCCACCACATAGTCACGGGATCACTACCACATGCAGGAACTGGGGGTGCAGCAATTAACAGCTTAGAAATGGTCACTTCCTTTGAGAAGCCGACAGTCCCGCAGGGATGATGCACGTTGTCTGAGTGCTATGAGTGCTGTGAGGAATTGGTATGGAAGGAAATACAGGGAAACCCACCCAAAGCCAGGGGCTTTTATGAACAGAGAGAGGCAATGACCTCAAGGGCAAGATGGCTGCATTTTTTACCCTAGTGTATCTGCAGAATGTGACACGCTGTCATCAATCAACTGGGACACACAGCATCCTCCTCAGAGGGATGCTCCCCACGCCTTCCCTTCTTTTCTTCAGGGGTCACTCCAGTGCAGGGAGTGGGTTATATCAGGAATCGAGAGGAAGGGTCAGTGGGAACCTAGTAGCCTATACCCTGACTTGACTACTTCACACTTCCTGTTATTTTTCGCTATTAACATGGTTGTTCCCTGCTCTAGCATTCACAAAACTCACAATTTTAAAAGAAATATATTGTGAAATAGCTCTTCTTAATCAAACCTTGCCATCTACAATGTTTTATTTAACTTATATTTTCAGATCGGGGTGCGTGTGCAGGTTTGTTATAGAGGTAAACTTGCTTCACGGGGCTTTGCTGTACAGATTTTTTTATCACCCATGTATTAAGCTTAGTGCCCATTAATTGTTTTTCCTGATCCTCTCCCTCCTCTCACCCTCCATCTTCTGACAGACCCCAATATGTGTCGTTCCCTTCCATGTGTCCATGTGTTATTATTTAGCTCCCTCTTATAAGTGACAACATGAGGTATTTGATTTTCTGTTTCTGCATTAGTTGGCTAAGGATAATGGCTTCAGCTCCATCCATGTCCTGAAAAGGACATGATTTCGTTCTTTATTATGGCTACAGAGTATTCCATGGTGTACATGTACCACATTTTATTCACCCAGTCTGTCATTGATGGGCATTTAGGTTTGTTCCATGTCTTTGCTATTGACCATACACAAATTATTGAATTCCTGCTAGATGCAAGGCTGTCTTGAAACGTAAGAAACCTAAGAATGGAGCCTCCATCTGTTTCCTGTCTTGTGCACATCTCCCTCCAGTCATCCCAAAACACATTGTTCAGAAACAAACGGGGGCACCAGCTACGTAACCAAGTACACACTTACTGTTGTCCTCAGCAACACAGTGTCTGCTTCTTGCAAGGAACATGGGACACAATGTGCCCATACATGCCACGCTGGTCTCCAGTAAAACACCAAGGGGAGGATTCCAAATGAGAAGATGGATCCGGCAAGGCAGAGACTTTTCCGGCAGCCTTGAGTCCGATAGCCAAATATCTCCTGGGACAGAATCAACAAGATTCCAAATATTAGTTAAGCACAATAAGCAATAAACGAACAAATACTGATTTTAGTGATGGAAATGGAGGCGGAAGTGAAGGAGTTGAGGAGGGTGAGGAGAGGGCAGTGTGAGGGATGGACAGAGTGGAGAGGGAATCTCGACAAAGAAGTATAAGGCATGATTCCAGGAAGCAAGGAAGTCCCAGTCTAACTAGAACACCAGTTTCAATCCTTTGAGCACCTTGCTACCCTGTGCCAAGCACCGTGCCAGGTGTTTAGATGTGTCGTCTTATTTAAGTCTCCCAAGCATCCCTGTGTTTTCCACGAAGTGAGATAATTATCCTCATTTCATACATGGTGAGACTCAGCTTAGAGTGGAGGAATGGGATGACCTGCCCAAGGCCACACAGCTAGAACGTTCCACTGCTAAGATTCCAACCCAGGTCTGTCAGCCGGCTAGCCGACGGCAGTACCAAGAGATTCCCTTGGCTGGCATCAGCAGACACAGGAGAGGGAGAGAAAAGAACCAGGCCTTGAGATCTGAGTCAGGATTGGGTGAAAGTATTTGACCATAAGAGGATTAACAAGCAAAGGCTAAGTTACCCTTGGGAGTTTGGGGTAGAGTTGTGCCTTCCCACGTTCCTTCCTCATTCAGTAACAAACAATTTTATGTCAAGGGGAAAAACACCAGAGGGACTATTTGGTTTACTTCAACTCATTCTACTGAGCACTGATGCATCATGCGAGGATATTATTAGACCCCAGAGGATATATACGAGACAAGAGCCTCACCTCTAATAAATGTATACTCTAGACAGACGTCTTCCTTCCAAGGAAATGCTGAGATCGAATAGAAAACGGCCCCTGAAGTTTATGATCTTAGTCCCACAGCTTTATCCCACAAAGTCATGGGTATACTTTATACTGGTTATGATGGCTAAAATTGAGAGGTCGTAGAGTGTCCTGGTTAAAAGCACATTCTCTGGACCAAGACTCTTTGGGTTCAGAGACTAGCTCTGCCACTTACTGGGCGTGTGATTTTTCGGTACATTGTCTAACCTCTTTATCCCTGTTTGTCTTCCATAAAATGGGATAGTAATACTACCCACGTGACAGGGTTGTTGTCCTATGTAAGCGTTTACTACGGCTGTTGCTGCTATTGCTTGATCACGTGTCCCTGAAATAGACCTGAAATTCTATCCCTCAGTTTATTGGCAGTTAGGTACACGAATTCCTAGTGTCAATAGTTATGCTCTTGCTAGAATTGTCTCTTAGGATAACAAGGGAACTGGAACATAAAACTTCTATCAACTTCTCTATCTCACCTGATAAAGATTACATTGCCAGGAAAGGTTCTGTGATGCTTGGCTGAAGGTTGCTTCTGTGTGTAAACATGAGGTTCCTTTCTATTATTAGCAACACATACAGGTGCTGAATGGCTTTCTTAGGCATTGTCCAAATTTGGCATAACCGATAAAATGTTCTCATTAACTCAGAAATGATCTCTTAACTAATTTTGCAAAGTAGAATGTAGATTCCGACATGAATACTCTTCTGCTCCAAGCTCAAGCTATTGCTGTCCAGATGCCAAGCCTGGAATGGCTCTGTCCCCTCATCACACTGGCAGCAATGTTCTCTTAGTCCCACGCAGAGCAGTGTCCCAGTCTTAATTTCCTTACTTGCCCTGGGTCCAGCTACTGTTCTTTCCCGTATGCTTTTTCTGTTTCAACACTTTGGCATAGATCAACTTCTACCTTCCGACCCAGCCATTTTTTCATCTTTTTAAAAATACTATATTTAAAAGTTTCCTTATATTGCCAGTCAGTTGAGCCCCCATGTAATATGCCTGAGTTACTCTGTTCTACAGCAAAAACCTCTGTTACCATGCTTTCTTTTATGGGCTATGCAGTGAGGGCTGTCTGTAGTTTCCAGAGTGTCTTTGTGATTACTGTCAAGATAACGTAAACAGAAATTATCATCTTAATTCTCCATTAAGAAAACCAAAGTTCAAAGTTACTATAATATCCTTAATAGCAATAATAGTGATTATTAACAACTAATTATTGATAACAGTGCTAGCAGCTAACATTTATTGGGCACTTAATAGCCTTTCACTAAGCATATGATACATACTCTCCCATTTAGTTGAAAAATATTAAATTAGTTTCCCAAGCCACAAAGCTCATAACTAACTCAAAACTGGGCCTCCAGTCTAGACCTCTGCAGCACGTGGAAGATGATGTGGGCTGGCCGTTTCTACTCCTATGCTCTCCTTTATTCTTTTATTTCAGTTCAATTTAACAAATGTTTGTTACATGTCCACCAAATGGCAGGCATGTGCCACTGAATTGTACTAAGTTGAAGTGAATTGCATTGAAGGGACTATTAACAGATATTGGGTTTAAAATTGCAAAAATCAGCACAGTGCTGTTATTATCATCCCATAGCATTTCCCTTCCTACATTTATGGAGTACCTTCTATGTCCCTGGGTATGCTGGAGGGAACTGTCCTTGCTACCCTGCACTCCATCCACTCTTACCTCCCACAGAAAGGGATCAGTTAGAAAAAAAAAAAAAAAGACTATTGGGAAAACATCAAAAGAATATCACACAAATAGTCAAGTTTATGGCAGGCTATGTGCATTATGGATTGGCACATTGTCCCTTTCTTTATCCCTTCCCTACCCACACATTCTTCTTCCTCTGCCCATGGGCATCCAGGTCCTTTGCATCTCTCAGGGCTTAAACTTTGGTCCAAGTGTCCAGGCCTTGTCTCCTGCAGAGCTTCTATGCTCAAGGAGCCAAATTCTGCTCTTCGGAGCAATGTTTTAAACCATCTCAACTAATAGAACCTTCTCAGTATCTGTAGACCCTCTCCTCAAAGAAATACACACTTACACACAAACATCTTCATGGATATTTAGGGAGGATCCCATGGCCTAGAAAAGGTCCTGCTCTAGAGGTTTCATGAGACTGAATCAAGGCTTGTCTTCCAGAGTTTACCCTCCGTGCTTGAACTTAGGGCCTGACACCAAGTCAGCACTTAACGAATGTAGAAGTATGAAGACACAAGTGGGTGGAAATGCAGGTGAGGTGTCCGCTGGAACAGAACACTCCTGTCCCCAAAGAAGCGCCAGAGGGCAATGTCACCACCTACGGTCCTATTAGTCCTGAGAGTGGTTCTCAGCCTTCCAGTCCCAGAAACTACCAGCAGAACCGTCTCTCACAGGGACGATTCCATTTAAGCAGATCTCAGAGACTGGGATTAACGAGAGAGAGAGATGTATGCTGCTGTCATACTAACCAGACAAATACATGGGTTGGTATGAAGAGCGCATTCTCTCCCCAGTGACACCATCTCCACCGTCATGACTGACCTGCTAACAGAGCCATGCGCAAGCACAGTACTTAAAACAGGCTCTGGAGTCTTCTTTGACCATCTCCCACCCTGGCTGGCACATGTCTTTTTTAAACACATTAATTCTTTTAATCGAAGTACAGTCCAATCTTTTTGGCCTAGAAGTCAGTTTGTCTCTTTAAGAAAATGTTGCATTTCTCTACAGGCTTCGTTAAATATTTGAAAAGTTTTAAAGTTTCCATTTATAAAAGTTTACTTCCCTGAAGATAATCTCTTTTCCCTTATTTCTGAATTTGGGGTGTTAAGAGAATCCTTCACTGTTATTTCCAGGCCCTACACCCAATTGCTTTAAAGGAACGCATTTAAATGGATTTACCTCGCTGCTTGCCCAACCCCAACATCTATTAAAATTCCTGCCTCTGTACAGTTTCTTCTGTGCCACTCTTTAATACTAAAGGAAGTTTTTCTAAGTTTCTTCGAAGTTAATTTGACTACTAGATTCAGGTGAAAAATTCTCAACGTGAATGACCTAATCTAGAAATCTTAAACTGGAGGCCCAAAAGGAGTGACCTGCAGACTCGTTTCTTGTTTACTTGTTAAGAATTTCTAAAAATTTTAAATTGGTCTCCCAGTTATTTTTACATAAAAATTATGATTTCTACTTTTTTCTTAAAATAAATTAAAATGGTGACAATATTGTTCCCACATTCTTGCACTGCAATAATCAATTGGAAAGCAAAAAAAAGAAAAAAGAAAAAAAAACCAGGAAATAACCGAGATGCCATCCAGTGAGTGAGACGTACTGTGGTGTGTCCACACAATGAGATTTAATACAGCACTTCAAACAGTTGAGCTCCAGCAACACACATCAATATGGATGACTCTTAGTAATGGAATGGGAAGTGAAGAAAGTCAGTGCAAAGAATTGTAATAGCATTATAACCTTTTTATAAAGTTGAAAACAACTCGCATTTCAATTATTTGGGGGATATATCTAGTTAAAAGAAAACCATATAGGAAGGGAAGCAAGGGAATGATGAACACATGATTTAGTACAGTGGCTGCCTCTGCTGGGGAAAGGCGGAGGAATGACAGGCCACACTGTTACATGCAGACGATTGTCCAATCCTAGCTTTCGTTTGTGGTGATGGGTTCAGCACATTCTTGTAAAGAACTCATTAAGTAGCTAACCAAATTAATGCAGCACAACACGGGCAAATAACATGAGTACATCATGAACCAAAGATTATGGACAATCTAACTGTGAGCACCTCAAGTCTTAGGGGAAAAAAAAGAAAAAAGAACCAGCCAGAGCAAGTACCAGATGCCCCCTCTAAATGAGCAGGTGCCCTCTTATTGTCTGTGGTTCCTGCCTTGCTTTCTTTTATCCCCAACACTGAGGCTATATGTTAGGTTCCATCACACATCTCATGCCAGACCTGCTCATTGGAGCTGCAGCCTCACCCTGTAAGCTAGTGGTTCTCAACCAAGGGAGAGTTTGTCTCCCAGGGAACGTTGGCAATGTCTGGAGATATTTTTTGGTCACTCAATTCTCAATTGGGTGAGTTACTTCTGGCATCTGGTGGGCAGAGGCAGGAATGCTGCTAAGCACCCTACAATGCAGAGGACATTCCCCTACCTCCAAAAAGTTATCTGGCCCAAAGTAGTGCCAAGACTGATAAAAACCTGCTTTAGGCATTATTGTTTCCTCCCAACTAAACTAGGCAGATCTCTAGGTCTTAGTGCCTAGGATGACATCTTCAGCACCCAAAAAACTACAAAATTTTGATTTTGAAACCCATGGTAAAAGAGGATTGACAATACTAAATGACCAACAAAGTAGGTAGTGGTTGCAATGTAGCCCAACAAATCATTTCACAGATAAGGAAACTGGGGTACTAAGAGAGAAAGCAGATTGCGCATGTGATCTACCACCTGCCTTCCTCTCCTACTTCATCTTGGACTACGCTCCCTCTGTATCACACTGTACCAGCCATGAGGACTCCTTCCATTTTGTTGAATTCACCAAGCCTTTTCCTACCCCCATGGTCTTCCCATGGCTTGCTATTTCTCATTCTTTCAGTCTCCTTTAAATATTTGCTTTTCAGAGAGGTCTCAGCCAACCACCCTATGTAATTTAGCCCCTAATCTCATGTGCCTTTTATAATACTTTC
>NW_012102299.1:753677-758618 GCF_000951045.1 Mandrillus leucophaeus | reverse complement strand
CCAGGAAATAACCGAGATGCCATCCAGTGAGTGAGACGTACTGTGGTGTGTCCACACAATGAGATTTAATACAGCACTTCAAACAGTTGAGCTCCAGCAACACACATCAATATGGATGACTCTTAGTAATGGAATGGGAAGTGAAGAAAGTCAGTGCAAAGAATTGTAATAGCATTATAACCTTTTTATAAAGTTGAAAACAACTCGCATTTCAATTATTTGGGGGATATATCTAGTTAAAAGAAAACCATATAGGAAGGGAAGCAAGGGAATGATGAACACATGATTTAGTACAGTGGCTGCCTCTGCTGGGGAAAGGCGGAGGAATGACAGGCCACACTGTTACATGCAGACGATTGTCCAATCCTAGCTTTCGTTTGTGGTGATGGGTTCAGCACATTCTTGTAAAGAACTCATTAAGTAGCTAACCAAATTAATGCAGCACAACACGGGCAAATAACATGAGTACATCATGAACCAAAGATTATGGACAATCTAACTGTGAGCACCTCAAGTCTTAGGGGAAAAAAAAGAAAAAAGAACCAGCCAGAGCAAGTACCAGATGCCCCCTCTAAATGAGCAGGTGCCCTCTTATTGTCTGTGGTTCCTGCCTTGCTTTCTTTTATCCCCAACACTGAGGCTATATGTTAGGTTCCATCACACATCTCATGCCAGACCTGCTCATTGGAGCTGCAGCCTCACCCTGTAAGCTAGTGGTTCTCAACCAAGGGAGAGTTTGTCTCCCAGGGAACGTTGGCAATGTCTGGAGATATTTTTTGGTCACTCAATTCTCAATTGGGTGAGTTACTTCTGGCATCTGGTGGGCAGAGGCAGGAATGCTGCTAAGCACCCTACAATGCAGAGGACATTCCCCTACCTCCAAAAAGTTATCTGGCCCAAAGTAGTGCCAAGACTGATAAAAACCTGCTTTAGGCATTATTGTTTCCTCCCAACTAAACTAGGCAGATCTCTAGGTCTTAGTGCCTAGGATGACATCTTCAGCACCCAAAAAACTACAAAATTTTGATTTTGAAACCCATGGTAAAAGAGGATTGACAATACTAAATGACCAACAAAGTAGGTAGTGGTTGCAATGTAGCCCAACAAATCATTTCACAGATAAGGAAACTGGGGTACTAAGAGAGAAAGCAGATTGCGCATGTGATCTACCACCTGCCTTCCTCTCCTACTTCATCTTGGACTACGCTCCCTCTGTATCACACTGTACCAGCCATGAGGACTCCTTCCATTTTGTTGAATTCACCAAGCCTTTTCCTACCCCCATGGTCTTCCCATGGCTTGCTATTTCTCATTCTTTCAGTCTCCTTTAAATATTTGCTTTTCAGAGAGGTCTCAGCCAACCACCCTATGTAATTTAGCCCCTAATCTCATGTGCCTTTTATAATACTTTCATAGAATTTTCACAGTTTGTAATTTGTTTTGTTTTTTGTTTTTTTTTTTTTTTTGAGATGGAGTCTTGCTCTGACTCTGTTACCCAGGCTGGAGTGCAGTGGTGCAATCTCAGCTCACTGCAGCCTCTACCTCCTGGGTTCCAGTGATTCACCTGCCCCAGTCTCCTGAGTAGCTGGGATTACAGGTGCTCGCCACTGTGCCTGGCTATAAATTTTGTGTTTTTAGTAGAGACAGGGTTTCATCATGTTGGCCAGGCTGGTCTCGAACTCCCGACCTCAGGTGATCCGCCCCCTCACCCTCCCAAAGTGCTGGGATTACAGGCGTGAACCACTGTGCCTGGCCTGCAATTTCTATTTTTTGCTTGCTTTTCTGTTTCCTCCTTTCTGCTCCCCTACACCTAGGCTTTAATTTATGTCATAGTAGGATCAATTCAAGTTTTTTCTTCCAATGTTGTTTACCCAGCATCACATACATTATCCGCATGTAGTGGGCACTCAATAAATATTTGCTGAATCAATCAATATATAAATGAGTGGTTATATTAAAGGAAAGAAGGAAGGAAGGAGGCAAAGGTAGGAAAGGGAGGGAAGGGGGGATGAAGGGCAAGAGAGAAGCAGTGAAGGGAAATTAATAAACCCATACTCTCCTTGTTCCTAGCCCAAGAAATTTAACTGTATTCTCTCCTTGGACACTAAAAATAAAATCAGTCCACTGAGGGGAGGAAGGAGAAAACACAGCAACTCTCAGATGCTGCTCTGTGCCTTTGGTCATTAGGAAATGTTAAACTAGTCACACCATTTGCATTACATCAAGTTAATCTCTAAGTCTATGTTTCTTGAATGAGTGCTAGGATTTTTGCTTTTTCTTTCTCTTTTTAGTCTGTCTCCAAGAGTTCAAAAGATGCTAAAGGTAAGACTGAGTTTTACATCTCTCTGTCTTCAACAGAGCCAAACCAAGAGCCTGCCCTGGAAGGGACAAACTGGTTAGATACCTGCTCTCCAGGCTCCTGCTCTAGACCGAAAAGTGTGTTCACAATCACTTGAGTGTGAATTGTGCTGACTCCCCAGTCTTGTACATTACTTTGCCAAAAAAAAAAAAAATTATTATTATTATTAAAAATAAAAAATAATAATATCCAACAATGACTACTGGCGTGCAGCCGAGGCCCATTTTCCATTAACAATGTTTACATCCATTCAGTGGTTACTGGAGGGGCCCTTGAGGGGATCCTGAGGGATGAAGTGAACTGGCCATAGCTGGCAGATAGTTGGGATGATACTTAATCAAATTCTCTTCCCAGCTTTGGAATGTCACTTCTCTCTCATTCCCAGCTTTGGAATATCACCTCTCTGGTCATTGACTCCCAGTTTCTCTTGCCACACTTTCTTTCTCATGATTGCTATGGGAAACAATAGAATGACACCTGGCCCAGGTGTCAGGCTCAAGAACCAAGGCAATGTTCGTTAACATGCTTCTGTGCTGCACCTCCAGCATGAAGTCTTTAAAGTATCTTTGCATCAGTTTTCACTACTATGTCTAAGACAATGGGTAAGGTATGTCTGCGAGAGATAAATCTTCCCCCTCAAGGAGCTGACAGAAGAGATGATGAATTTTAAAATAACTATAATTCAGGGCAAAAAATATTAAATGCCATATGAAAAGCACAAGGGAAAAATCAGTTTCAAATGATGAAGATCTCCCACTGAGACATTAATAGGAAAAACTTTCCAAAAGAATAATAAAATTTGTAATTGACTTGGAGAGAATTGGTAGAATTTTGATAGCTAGGAAAGGAGAGTAGGAAAGGCACTCCAAGTGGAGGAATTAGCCTTGAGCAAAGGTAGACTATACAAGGAATATATTTAAGGACAAAATGTCAGGGTAATGCCTTATAGGAGTTCAATGTACTCTAATGTTACAATTAACCTAATCGTGTATGGTTAGATAATACAACTTTGGTTGGGACTTTGGGATTCTAAGATGTGTATGCTACTCTAGCTATGGCTTTTGGAAACCAAGTTTGCTGAACCTTTAAAAACTGCACCTCCAGCCAAGCGTGGTGGCTCATGCCTGTAATCCCAGCATTTTGGGAGGCCGAGGAGGGCAGATCACCTGAGGTCAGGAGTTTGAGACCAGCCTGGCCAACATGGTGAAACCCCATCTCTACTAAAAATACAAAAGTTAGCTGTGTTGGCTCACACCTGTAATCCCAGCCACTTGGGAGGCTGAGGCAGGAGAATGGCATGAACCCAGGAGCAGGGGTTGCAGTGAGCCGAGATGGTGCCACTGCACTCCAGCCTGGGCCACAGAGCGAAACTCCATGTAAAAAATAATAATAATAAAATAGAAAAATAGAAAAAAAAACTGCACCTCCATCTTTCCCCCTCCACAATCAGCAGGCGGACCCCTCATAATTACCCTACAGTCAGCATTCCCAGAGATCGTTGGCAACAGAGGCCACTGCCTATGGCCATTGCAGCTGAGCAGCAGTCTAATTATGGAGTAGGCTCAACAGATGTGTTTGGAGCTTTAGTTTCCTTTGACTAATCAGGGTTCCTTTTCTCAGCCCAGTATGCTGTCAGCTACTGCCTATGGAAACTCCTCCTTGTCACACAGATTGGCTGACAGAAAAGCAACTTATCCCACTGACAAAAAAGCAACTTATCCCACCATCAGCTGCATGCAGGAAGGTAAGACCCTGCCCTGTGGATAACTGCCCATACAAACTTGGGTTGAAGTTCATGAAAACTTACATTTTATGTAAATAATAACTTTGTATTATGTTCCAGTCACCCTAAATATATATTTTGTCATATGCTGCTTTAATTCTCACAATCTTTAAGGAAGGTAGTATCAGCCATGGATCAGAATAAGGAAGGTAAGGTTTGGGGAGGTTAAGAAATGTACCCACAGTCACCCAGCAGGTTGGTAAGAGAGCCAGGTCCTTCTTATTTAAAATTCTTTTCACCCAACAAGGCTGCCTGTCATGAAGACACTCCCTCCTCCTCCTCCTTAGCTCTCTGATATTCTCATCTGGCAGGTGTCACAAGTGACAGTGCATGAACACTTGTTGATTGTCCACATTTGAGCTAATGGATGTGCTGCCCAGACAAGTTCGTAGGTTCCCCTTAAACAGGTTTTCACAAGCTTCAAACCATAGAGTAAGAGGAAATAGGCAAGAGGGACTCCACCCAATAGCCAGACAGTGGTTTCTACAGGCATCATCCTAATCTTTTGGTCTCTTGGTAATCTTGGGCAAGAGGGATTTTCTAGGCTCTCATGTGATGAGGAAATCAAAACTTCTCTTTCTGATGATGTCTTTAGTATAATAATAAATAAATATTTTGTCTTTGTCTCCAGTTTCTGGCATAGAGCAACTGAAACCCTTGGAATGTTCTGAATAACAGGAGTGTATTTTGTCATTCAAAATGAGCCCCTTTCAGCCAGGTGGGGTGGCTCACGCCTGTAATCCCAGCACTTTAGGAGGCAGAGGCAGGTGGATCCCCTGAGGTCAGGAGTTTGAGATCA
>NW_012102299.1:743707-747312 GCF_000951045.1 Mandrillus leucophaeus | reverse complement strand
CTTTTCACCCAACAAGGCTGCCTGTCATGAAGACACTCCCTCCTCCTCCTCCTTAGCTCTCTGATATTCTCATCTGGCAGGTGTCACAAGTGACACTGCATGAACACTTGATTGTCCACATTTGAGCTAATGGATGTGCTGCCCAGACAGGTTCGTAGGTTCCCCTTAAACAGGTTTTCACAAGCTTCAAACCATAGAGTAAGAGGAAGTAGGCAAGAGGGACTCCACCCAATAGCCAGACAGTGGTTTCTACAGGCATCATCCTAATCTTTTGGTCCGGTAATCTTGGGCAAGAGGGATTTTCTAGGCTCTCATGTGATGAGGAAATTAAAACTTCTCTTTCCGATGATGTCTTTAGTATAATAATAAATATTTTGTCTTTGTCTCCAGTTTCTGGCATAAAGCAACTGAAACCCTTAGAATGTTCTGAATAACAGGAGTGTATTTTGTCATTCAAAATGAGCCCCTTTCAGCCAGGTGGGGTGGCTCACGCCTGTAATCCCAGCACTTTGGGAGGCAGAGGCAGGTGGATCCCCTGAGGTCAGGAGTTTGAGATCAGCCTGGCCAACATGGAGAAACCCCATCTCTACTAAAAATTCCAAAAATTAGCCAGGTATAGTGGCAGGTGCCTCTAATCCCAGCTACTGAGGCAGCTGAGACAGGAGAATCACTTGAACCTGGGAAGTGGAGGTTGCAGTGAGCTGAGATCGCGCCATTGTACTCCAGCCTGGGCAACAAGAGTGAAACTCCGTCTAAAAAAAAAAAAAAAATCAAAATGATCCCCTTTCAACCATATTCAAGTTCACGCTAATGAGGTGACCTTCAGGATGGGGGCTGGTGGTCAGAGGAATCAACCATATCTTTAGATCATTGGAACTTTCAGTTTCACCCCCTGACCTCTAGGGAAAGGAAAAGGGCTAGAGACTGAGTTCCATTGCCAATGGCCAACGATTTAATCAATTATGCCTGGGGAAAGCTCCATAAAATCCCCTAAATGATGGTATTCACAGAGCTTCAGAGTTGACAAACACGACCATTTACCAGGAGGGTAGTGTGTACTCTCCCTCCATGGGGACAAAAGCGCCTATGCTAGAGAGTCTTCCAGACCTCACCCTATGTAGTGCTTCATCTGGTTATTCATTTGTGTCCTTCATAATAAGCCAATAATAGTAAGTGCTGTGGTTTGGATGTGGTTTGTCCCCACCAAAACTCACCTTGAAATTTGACCTCCAATACAGCTGTGTTGGGAGGTAGAACCTAGTGGTGGAGGTCTGGTGCAAGGGTGCAGATCCATTACGAATAGATTAATGCCCTCTCAGAGGGATGAGTTCTCTCTCTCATCAATTCCCACAAGAGTGGATTGTTAAAAAAGAAACTAGCTTCCTCAGTTTCTCTTTCTTGCTTTCTCTCTTGCCATGATCTTTTTTTCCCACACACACTTCCCTTCTGCATTCCATCACCAGTCAAAGCAGCATGAAGCACTCCCCAAATGTGGCTGCCAACTGTGAACTTTCCAGTCACTAGAATCATGAGCCAAATAAACCTCTTTTCTTTATAAAGTACTCAGCTTCAGATATCCTATTATAGCAATATGAAATGAACTAAGACAATGAGTAAAGTGTTTTCCAAAGTTCTAACAAATCATTGAACCTGAAACGGTGGGGGCATGGGAACCTCCCAACTTAATAGCCAAATCAGACAGAAGTGTGGGTAACCTGGGAACCCATATTTGTGACTGGCATCTGAATGAGGACAGTCTTGTGGGGCTGAGCCCTTAAACCTGTGGAGACTGACACTAACTCTGAGTAGTTAATGTCAGATTGAATTAAATTGTAGGACACCCATTTGGTGTCCAGAGAGCTGGAGAACTGGTTGGTGTCAGGAAGAGAAAAACTTCACATATTTAGTGTCAGAAGTATTGTGAATTAAAAACAGCTCAAAATCTGAGAGGTGTAAGACAATAAGAGCACACAGAGGTCAGTATCTGGGAATACCACCTTGTCTAGGCAGCCTATTTACTGCACAGTGTAAAGACTCAAGCCAGGGTAGCACAGGAGAAAGTCAACATATTTAAAGACAAAGCACTTGAGTTCAAATCCTGGTTCTGCCACTTATTAATTTTATTATCTACAAGTCACTGCCACATCTAAAAAATAAGAATACTAATGCCTACCTCACAAAACTGTTATGAGGATGAAATGGGATAACAGTTGTAAAAGAGTTATTCAAATATAAGTTGTTATTATTATGTGGGAAATTAGACTTCAGGCTGATTAATAACCTCTCAGTGATAGCCAGATGTGTTTGGCCCCTCCATATAAGTCAGATCTCAGCCTCCTTGACCACGCAGTCTAAAATAGCTACCCAGTCACTCTCTAGCACATCACCCTATTTTAGATCTGTCTGAGCCCTTATCTCTATCTGATTTTTTCTTATTTGTTTGTGTTTTTGCAATCTGTTAGAATGTAAGCTTCAAAAGAGCAGAACAGCTTCAGTTTGTCTTGTTGATTGCTGAATCCCTGGCACATAGTAGGCCAACAAATATTTTCTGAGTGAATGAATGGCTCAGATTTTATAGTAAGGATTCCATCTAAGGAAGAATATAAGAATCAGATTATATTGTTATTATTTTAAAATTCTTTGTTATTTTACTTTAAAGAGATGGGTTTTAGTTAGAGAGGGCTCCAGGGAAACCTCTGGAATGATAGCAATGTCCTGTCTTCTGACTTAGACAATGACCATACAGGTTTCACTTTATTATTAAATTGGATGAGTATAATTTTTGCACATTTTTGTGGCACTTCAAAAGAAATGCTATGTACTCTCAAATGATTGAGATCCACTTTTACTTATAGAGATCACATCAATGCTAGTTGGTCATATGAGTCGTTGGACCCGTAGCAATAACTCTTAAGACATCAAGAGTGGCACCCCACAGCTTTGCAACCACTGGTATAGGAAAAAGCAAAAAGCAATGGCTGGGATTTCATCTAAACTCTGCTGCTGTTAAATAATCCCTTTCCCCTGTGATCTGGTTTGGCTCTGTGTCTCCACCCAAATCTCATCTAGAATTGTAATCACCACAGGTGGAGGGAGGGACCTGGTGGGAGGTGATTGGATCATGAGGACAGTTTCCCTTATGCTATCTTGTGATAGCGAGTGAGTTCTCACGAGATCTGATGGTTTAAAAGTGTGGCACTTCATTGTTCAATTCCCATCTATGAGTGAGAACATGCAGTGTTTGGTTTTCTGTTCTTGCGATAGTTTGCTGAGAATGATGGTTTCCTAGAACTTAATGTATAATAATTAAAAAAAAAGTGTGGCACTTCCTGACTGGGTGCAGTGGCTCATGCCTGTAATCCCAGCACTTTAGGGGGCCAACGAGGGCAGATCAACTGAGGTCAGGAGTTCAAGACTAGTCTGGGCAATGTGGTGAAACCCCATCTCTACTAAAAATACAAAAATTAGCTAGGCACAGTGGCACATGCCTGTAATCCCAGCTACTTGGGAAGCTGAGGCATGAGAATCACTTGAGCCTAGGAGGCAGAGGTTGCAGTGAGCTGAGATCATGACACTGCATTCCAGCCTGGGCAACAGAGTGAGGC
>NW_012102299.1:740624-743657 GCF_000951045.1 Mandrillus leucophaeus | reverse complement strand
GAGGTTGCAGTGAGCCGAGATCACGCCACTGCAATCCAGTCTGGGAAACAGAGCAAGACTCCATTTCAAAAAAAAAAAATTGACTTGGCATTACTCTATTATTCTACTTCCTAAACTAGATAGTTAATTATTGTATTCAACTTATAATTATCCATTAAGTTGTACATAAATATTTTACATACTTTTATATAGGCATACCATATAATATTAATATATACACTATATACAATATATAACAAGAATGTATTTCACAACAAAAGAAAGGGGTGAAATATCAGATATCTCATATAATTATCACTGAACTTTCGCCATTTGTTTTAATCCAGCTCCTTCCCTTTTCCATGATGATGACTTATGGAAGGGTCAGTCATTATTGTGCAAGAGTGCTGATACACTAATAACGACACTTCCCACCAATTTCAGATGTTACACAAAAACAAGAGAGCTGCTTTCTTTTCATGATTTGTTTATTCATTTGTTTGTTTAGGAATCATTACATTTATCCCACAGAGGAATGGTCACAGTAGCCAAATTTTTTGTTTATACGGAGCTTTATTTTTGTTTTGTTACTTTGCATTCTAATAAAAATTTAGTTATAATTTTACATCAATTTAAGTTTGGCTCTAAACCAACAAGAGATTTCCTTAGCACAGTGCTTTGAAATCTTTTTCATATAATAGCACCCATAGAAAACTTTGCTCAGTGCTGATTAGGCAAATGCGTAACTCTGTTTGAAGCGGGAAGGGACCCATATCTTAACTCTCCTATAAGCACTCCAGGGCCACCCATGGCACCCCTGTTGGGTTGTTCTTCCTTATCCTGCATTTGTAGCAACAAAATACCTTTCCCTTGTCCCATTTTCCTCAGTTTAGTCAGTGTCAAATTGGGCAAAGTGGCACCTGAAATGAATATGTCCTATAACTACTCACCATTCCCAGGGAAGCTTGCCCTGTGCTTTCTCACCCCTGTGCCTTTATCCAAGTGGGGGTTTTTTGTTTGTTTGTTTTTGTTTGTTTTTGCTTTTATTATTTGTTTCTCAAATCCTGTCTCAACCTCATTGCTTTTTCTCCTAGGGGAAAAAAAATTCTAGCAATCTTTAAAAGTACTATTCAAATGTAACTTTGTGAAACCTCCTCAGTCAGAACTAGTTATAGGTTCAAAACCAAACTCATTACCTGCACCCTCCTCTGTGTGTAAATTACCATCAGCACCACAGTTACACATCCAGTGGTACAAGCCAGAAATCTGGACATTCCCTTTAACATTCTCCCCACGTTCCTTGTGCTCGCTTCAGCAGTACATATAACATTCTCCTCACGTTCCCTGAACAGCTGATGAGTCCAAGGTCTATTGATTGTCTTCTAGATATTTCTCAAATTGGTTTCCTTTGCTCCATCCATAATACCACTGCCTTATTGGTTCTACCTGTATTCTCAGTGGAATCACTGCAAGAGTCAATGGGTTCAGTTCCATCTCTGCCTGAGGTTGTCCACACTGCTGCAGAGTGATCTTCCCAAAACAGACATCTGACTTCACTTACCTACTAGTCACCAGCTGTCCTGGTTTGCCTGAGGGGTTTCTCAGGATGTTGCGATTTCAATGCTAACGTCCAGGAAGTTCAGGCAAACCAGGATGGTTAGGCACACACTTAAAATCTTTACATCTCTTTAGAACAGCACATAAAGTTCTTCCTAATCTTCCCTACAATATCTTTTCAGCCTCAACTCTCTGTTCTCCTCGTCCCACCCCACCACACGCTCATATACACCCTGCACTCCAGCTTTGCCAAGGTACATTCAGTTCCCCAAACGGAATGTGCTTTGTCTCTTTACATCTCAGTACCTTTGTACATTGTCTCCTTTGCCTTATCTGGAATTGTTGTTAAACTTCTATTCATCCATCAAGATTCCTTTCAGTTAGCACTTTTTCAATGAAGCCATCCAGGAGTGGGTCGTAGCTTCTTCTATGTTCTCACAGCACCTTGCATATACTGGTGTCAAAGCACTAGCCCATTGAACCCTGTCCCCACCAGATACTGAGACATAGAACTGTTCTTTGTGTACTAATACCTAGCACAGGGACTTGAACACAATAAGGGCTCAATAAGTGAGGGAGGGAGGCAAGGAGGGATGGAAGGAGAAAGGAAGGAAGGAAGGAAGGAAGGAAAGAAGGAAGGAAGGAAGGAAGGGGAAGGAAGGAAGGAAGGAAGGAAGGAAAGAAGGAATAGAGGGATGGAGGGAGGGAGGGAAGGAAGGGGAAGGAAGGAAGGAAGGAAATGGTTTCTGTTGCACCATTTGTGCAAATTGGTGCATGTTGTGCAGACTACCTGCTTAAGAACTGTCAGAGTGTCCTCTGGGAGAAGGAGCATGTCACATGGAGAAACCTCCATGCTTGGCCCCAGGAATGGGAGCTAGCCTGCCACCCTGTGACTCTGGCTACTGTGCCATATTGATCAACCGAGCATCGGAATTATCCAGTGTGTGAAGACTATTTGATTCATTTCTATGAGTGTATTTAGAATCAAGCACAGCCTTCTGGAAGGTTTCTTGAAATTCTTAAGATGGCAACATCAAGTCATGATGCATGACTCAGGTTTTAACTGACAGAAAAGGGGCCCTGGATATGCTAGAGAATTTCAAGCCAATGGACAGAAGTGGAAATGGTGACATTAGAATATGTAAAGAGGAAATGAATGATTTGATAAGAATGGAAAATTGTTTGGGAGAATAGTGGGGCATAAGGAAGACCATAATTTCTACCTTTTTCAAATACCCTGGGATGCCATACCCAGCTGATGCAGGGGAAATTCAAGACATTAAATGCTGGGCAAGATAATTACTAATGTTATCTCAGGGGGATTTTTTAATGCTTTTATTACCACAGAAGCAATGCATGCACATTTTATAAATCAGAAAATAAAAATACAAATAAAAACTTTATATTACCACACCCAGAGATCACCACAATTAACAATTCATCGCATATAATTTTTCTTCTACCAAAATGAAACCATGCCATACATGTTATTTTACA
>NW_012102299.1:733171-740574 GCF_000951045.1 Mandrillus leucophaeus | reverse complement strand
AAGGAAGGAAGGAAGGAAGGAAGGAAGGAAGGAAGGATTGTTGATAGAATTCACCTAGATCACTTTGTCTTCTGTGTAACATTTGTGGTTGAGTTAGCTGAATTAAATGTATGCTTCTCCCACTAGAATGTGAGCTCCTTGAGGCAGAAACAGAGTTGTATCTACTTTGTATCTCAACAGCATCCAGGCTGCAGGGACTCATTATATTTGTTCAGTTGACATGGTTTGGCTATTGTCTAAGGCTGAGAAAAGATGGATGACATGAAGGTCTTTGCTGGGGGATATGTCAAGAGGGGTTGCATGGATGTACAAATGTGCGTGGTCCAAATGTGTTCAGAGCTACTCCTTACTGGGTGTGACTGCCATGTACTTACCTTTACAGCAGTTACTGTTTCTCTTGGAGGAACCTCCTTATTGGTAACTGAAAAGTCAAAAGTGTAAAAAGCTGAAGTCTCCCACATAAACTAAGCCCTGGAAACAGTTGAAACAGCTTTACCCACTAGGTAATGAGTTATCTGGCCATTACGAGAAAATAATTCCTTGCTCAATGATCATATAGCCCCTATTTCCAATCCATAATAAATATTTATACTGATGTGCCTAAAGGTGAGACTGCCAACCATATGCATCAGAATCACAGGGGCACTTGTTAAAAGCAGATTCCTGAGTCATCACCCCAAATTTCTGAGGGTCAGGCCAGAGGACCAGGGCATTGCCAGCTTAGAGTGTTGGCTGATTCTTATCACAATGGCATTTAGGAACTGCCAACTGATACAGAAAAGGAGACTACTATTCATACAGGTAACGCTTCTTCTTTCAAATAGTTAATGTAAAAATTAAAAAATGTTTTATGTAAAGTGCTTACATAATGCCTGACAAATGGCACCTGTTCGGTACTTATTAGGCAATGCTATTCCTATCTTTGAGTTCCCTGGTGACAATATGTCTTTTTCCTCTTTCTATTCACTGTGGCATTTTAGCATCTAGTATGCAAACTTACAGATAATAGGCCCCCAACAAACTGAATTACACCAAACTTTGATTGATGTTGAATAAGGCTGAAGGGAAAGCTAAAAACAAGATGCCATTTTTATGTACTAAATTGGTCAAGATCTTTGGCAAGTGCTGAAAGCTGACCAGAGGGCAGTTACAAGGGCATTCTTGTACAAAATTGATAGAATCATTCATAAAGTGGCACAGACTTTCTGGAAAGCAGTTCAGCACATTTACCATCAAGAGCCTTAAAAGTGTTCATTCTTTTTGATGCAGTCATGCAATTATTATTTCCAGGAATCTATCTTAAGAAAATAATCTGAAATGAAAATTCTGTAGATATTTTTATATAAAAGAGTAAATCATGAACATGCATCAGAACAAACTCAACTATCTGACACCAGGGGAGTAGTTAAGTAAATCATGACAGCTTCTCAAAATTGAATAGTATTCAACCAACAAATTAATGTTAATAAATTTTAATGGCATAAGGAAATACTGTGTCAAGGTGAACAAAGGCATTTATAGTTTGAGTCCAATCATGTAGGAAAAAAAGTGTATAAGAAAAAACTTGAAGAAAATATTCCAAATATTAACAATGATAGAACCATGAGTAATGTTTATTTCCTGATACTTTTCTGTGCTTTCAAAACTTTACAAATAAAAATAAAGAAATACTTTTAAATAAGGTAAAAAAGAAAAACGTTTTTGGTATCTCTCAGCACTTTGAGAGGCCAAGAGGGAAGACTGCTTGAGGCCAAGAGTTCAAGAGCAGCCTGGGCTAAACAGCAAGACCTCATCTCTCAAATATATACATTTTTTAAGTAAATAAATAAATAAATAAGATTTCTACTCTGGAAACAAGTAGTAGACTTACTTTTTCCAATTTCCTTCAATGACTTCAACTGAAATCCATGGAATTTATATAGAAAGCAAACATAAGAAGGCTTAGAACACTAGAAAGAAGGCAGACAGGCCAGAGATTCTAGGAATTAAGAAAGGAATGACATATTTTGCCAGCACATGTTGCTCTAAAAAATAAAAAATTAAAAAAGCAATGAATGACATAGTGGAAAGTTTCCTGAATTTTTGCTCTGTTTCATACATCCCAGGCTTGGAGCAGAAGAAGGTGGCAATCCAGAAACAGAAGCAGACCAAAAAAAAGAAAGAAACCAAACAACACCAAAAAAGCCTACTCTCTCTAGCCAAAAGTCCAGAAAAGGGATGGCTGAATAAGACAGAAAACTTTAAGACAATAACCACTCTCCTGTAGGTAAACACCACAGAAAAAGCATGACCTGGTCCCACCTAACCAGCAAAGACCAAATGGGGAGCCTAAACTTCCATCCTCACCAGACTGTAATGAGGTCCTTCAACCTCCCTGCAGGGATAGTGTTAGCGAAGGTCAAGTAGAAAGCTGGGACTTTCATCCCTACCAAATGGTAATGAACACCCCACTCTCTGTGGTATCAGTGGAGACCATGTGGAGTCTGGGCCTCTACCCCAACCAGCACTAACAAGACTCCTCTCCATCTCCATGCTGGAAGGGATGTTGTCAGAGGAAGCCCAGTAGAGAGTCAGAACTTTCCTAACTACTCTTTTTCATTTAATCAGTGGAAACCATCTGGGGAACATTAGTGAGGCATTCCTAATTCTTAAAGCTAGAGAGGTATTGGTGGAAAACCAATGGAAAGTTTGAACTCCTACCTTTATCCACCAGTAATAAGGACCCCTTGCCATCTTCAAGTATCAATGGAGGTTGAGTAGGCCACCTAGACTTCTACCAACTGGGAGTAATGAGGCAGTGCCATATTCTTCCCTGATTGAAGTGATGTCAACAGAAGCTAACGATGACATTAAGTTTTAAATAAGATTCAGTCTCATAACACAAAACCCAAAAGTTTCAAGTTTTAATGTTTAAAATTACTCATATGTCAATAACCAGGAAGATCTCAAACTGAAAGAAAAAAGGCAATCAATAGATGCCAATACCAAGGTAACAGAGAGATGTAGAATTATCTGATAAGGATTTTAAAGCAGCCATTATAAAACTACTATAGCAATCACATGCACACTTAAATGAAAAAAAAAAAAAAGAATATCTCAGAAAAGTAATAGAAGATATGTAAAACCAAAAGAACATGTTAGAACTAAATAATACACTACTTGAAATTTTAAAACTCAGTGAATGGACTCAATAGCAAAATAGAGGGAAAGAGAAAACAATCAGTAAAATGAAAAATAGAACAAAAATAGTTCTCCAATATGAACTGCAGAGATAAAGCAGCCTTTAAAAATTTAAACAGCACCTCAGAGATCTGTGAGACTATGACAAGAGATCTGATTATCATGTCATTGGAATCCTAGAAGGAGAGGGGAGAGAGGAAATGACTAAAAACCTTAAAGAAATAATGGCTGAAAACATCTCAAGACATAAACCTACAAATTTGAGGAGATAAGTCAACCCCAAACAGAACAAACCTAAAGAAATCTACAAAAAGAAGCATAATAGTCAAACCTGTAAAAAATAAAGACAAAAAAAAATGTTAAAAGCAGCCAAAGAGTGATGATACCTACCTATATAGAGAAAAACAGTTTAAATGACTGCAGATTTCTCATTGAAAATCATGAAGGCTAGAAGGAAGGGGCATGACACATTCAGAGTGCTGAAAGAAAACTGTCAATGCGGAATCCCATATCCGGTGAAAATATCCTTCAGAAATGAAGGGAAATGAAGACATTCTCAGATGAAGGAAAACTTAAAAAATTTGTTGCCAGCACACCACCCAAATAAGAGAAGAAACCTTGGAATATCAAGAAGAAACAGAGAACATAATAAACAAAATGAAAATAAATACAATAGGCTTTTCTTTTCTTCTTATGTTTCCTAAATTATGTTTGAAGCAAAAATTATAACACTATTGGGTATGGTTCTAAATATATGCAGAACATTGAAGGCAATTATATAATAAAGGAGAGTAAAATGATAAAAAAGGTAGTTAAGTTTTCTAAACTTCCTCAATCTTGTAAAGAGCTAACACTAGTAAACTGTGAGAAGTTATGTGTATGTAAAATTTAATACTTGGAGTAACCACCAAAATAGCAATACAAAAAGATTCACTCAAAAACACTATACCAGTATCAAAATGGAATTCTAAAAACTGTTCAAGTAACTCATAGGAAGAAAAGAAAAAGAAAACACAGGGAAAAAGTCAGAGCAAACACTAAACAAAAAATAAAATTGCAGACATAATGCCTAACATATCACATTCAGTGTAAGTGGCATAAGTATATCAATTAAAAGACAGTGATCATCACTGTGGATTTAAATATATGACTCAACTGTATGCTGTCTGTAAGAAATTTACTTCAAATATAACAATTTAGGCAGGTTGAAATTAAAAGATGTAAAAAGGTGTATCAGCTAAACATTAGTCGAGAGAAAAATGGAGTGGCTATATTATCAGATAAATGGACTTCAGAGTAAAGAAATTTACCAGAAACAGAGAGGGGCATTACATAACAATAAGAGTTTTAATCCAACAAGAAAATATGGAAATCCTAAGTGTGTATGCACCAAACAAGTCCATGAGCAAATATGTTTATATATAGATATAGATATACATAATATATAGATATAGATACACATATGTATATATCTATCTATGAATACATAGATATGTATGTGTATATATATGTGTGTGTGTATATATACACCAAAAACTGCTAGAACTGAAAAGAGAAATTGGCAAATCCATTTATTATTATTATTATTTTTTTGAGACAGAGTCTCACTCTGTCTCACACCCGGGCTGGAGTGCAATGGCGCAATCTCAGCTCACTGCAACCTCTGCCTCCCAGGTTCAAGCGATTGTCCTGCCTCAGCCTCCTGAATAGCTGGGACTACAGGTGCCTGCCACCATGCCTAGCCAATTTTTGTATTTTTAGTAGAGATGGGGTTTCCCCATGTTAGCCAGGATGATTTCGAACTCCTGACCACAAGTGATCCACCTGCCTCAGCCTCTCAAAGTGCTGGAATTACAGGCATGAGCCACCACACCCAGCTGAAAGCCAAAGACCTCAACATCCCTCTCTCAATAATTCATAGAACGACTAAGCAGAAAATTAACAAGGATATACAAGATGTAAAGAACATCATCAACCAACAGAACTTAATTGATATTTATTGAACAATCTAGCCAACAATAACAGAACATACAATCTTTTCAAGTTTTCATGGAACGTACATTAAGATGGACCACATCCTGGGCCACAAAGCAGACCTCAACTAATTTAAAAGAATTAATTAAGGTCATATAACATCTTCTCCAACCAGAATAAAACTGGAAATCAACAACAGAAATTTAACAAGAAACTCTCCAAACCATTGGAAACTAAACAACACACTTTTGAATAATTCATGGGTCAAACGGGAGGTCTCAAGAAAAAAAACAAAAAAAAATACATTAAACTGAATGAAAACAAAGGCACAGTATATCAAAATTTGTATAATACACCCAAAGCAGTGCTGAAACTGAAATTTATAGCACTAACTGCATATATTAGAAAAAATGAAGTTTCCAATACAATAATCTAAGTTCCCCTCTCAAGAACCTAGAAGAAGAGCAAAATAGCCCAAGGTGAGCAGAACAAAGAAAATAATAAAGATAAAAACAGAAATCAATGCAATTGTGAATAGAAAATCAAACTGATATTTAAAAAGATCAGTAATATTGACAAACTACTGGCAAGGCTGAGAAAAAAAAGAGAAGAGACAAATCACCAATATTATAAAATTTAAAAACAAGAAAACAATAAGCAAAGATCATGAACAACTCTACACATATAAATTTGACAACTTAGATAAAATAAACCAGTTGCTTGAAAAACACAAACTATTACAACTCCCACTCAGCATGAAATAGATAATCTGATTAATCCTATTACTATTAAGAAAATTGAATTTGTACTTCCTAAATTTTCAAAGAAGAAATCTCTGGGCCTAGATAGTTCCACTGAAAACAAAGTCTACCAAGTACTGAAAGAAAAAATAATATTATTACTATGCAATCTCCTCCAGAAAGTAGAAGAGGATGGACTATTTTCCAATTCAGCTTATGAAGCTAGCATTATTCTGATAACAAAATAAGACAAAGACAGTAAAAAAACAAAAAGTATAGACCAACATCCATCAGGAATATAGAAGCAAATTTCCTTAACAAAATACTTAGCAAATATAATTCAGCAACATGTGAAAACGCTTATATGCCATTACTAAGTAGGGTTTAATTCAGGGATGCAAAGCTGCTGCAACCACACACACAGAAAAATTAATCATCATTGATTTAGCAGACCACCATGTTAACAGACTAAAGAAGAAAAAATCACATGATCATACCAAAGTAGAAAAAACATTTGACAAAAATTCATACCCATTCATGATTTTAAAACTCTTAAAAATATAAATAAGAGAATTTTGTCAACTTAATAAGGAGCATTTAAAAAAACTTACAGTAACATATGTAACGGTGAAAAACTGAATTTATTCCCCGTAATATCAGGAACAAGACAAGAATGTCCACTCTCACTACTCTTACTCAACATTGTTCTAGAATTTAAGGCTAGACAAAAAAAGGAAATAAAAGGCATACAGAAATAAAACTTACTCTGTTTACATATAATATCATTTCTCTGTAGAAAATACCCCAAAATCTACCAAAAGGAATCTCCTAGAATTAATGAGTGATTTTAGCAGTCACAGGATACGACATGGACATACAAAAATTAATTGTATTTCTATATCCTGGTAGTAAACATATGGGTACTGAAATTTAAAATATGACTACAATCACTCAAAAGAAATGAACAATACATGTAAATTTAACAAAACACCTACAGAACTTATATGCCAAAAACTATAAAAAGCTTATGAAAAAAATGAAGGAAGATCTAAACAAACAGAGAGAGACACCATGTTTATGGCTTGGAAAGCTCAACATAGTTAAGATTTTAATTTTTGTCAAATTGATATCCACATTCAATGCAATACCTATCAAAATCCCAGTAAGATTTTTCTGTATATAAACAGGATAATCCTAAAATTTATATTAAAAAGTCAGTAAACTATAATAGCTCAGACAATTTTGAAAAACAACGAAGTGAAAACAATCAGTCCACCCCATTTCAATACTTACCATATAACTGTACCATAATCCAGACTATATGGCATTGGCACATAGACTAATGGAGTAGAAGAGAAAACTGAGAAACAGACATACACAGATACACCCAACTGATTTTTGACACGTGGGGAAGAGAAAGAGAGATCAGCCTGTTACTGTGTCTATATAGAAAGAAGTGGACACAAGAGACTCCATTTTGTTCTGTATTTGAGATGCTGTTAATCTGTG
>NW_012102299.1:717919-733121 GCF_000951045.1 Mandrillus leucophaeus | reverse complement strand
TCTCTGGGCCTAGATAGTTCCACTGAAAACAAAGTCTACCAAGTACTGAAAGAAAAAATAATATTATTACTATGCAATCTCCTCCAGAAAGTAGAAGAGGATGGACTATTTTCCAATTCAGCTTATGAAGCTAGCATTATTCTGATAACAAAATAAGACAAAGACAGGAAAAAAACAAAAAGTATAGACCAACATCCATCAGGAATATAGAAGCAAATTTCCTTAACAAAATACTTAGCAAATATAATTCAGCAACATGTGAAAACGCTTATATGCCATTACTAAGTAGGGTTTAATTCAGGGATGCAAAGCTGCTGCAACCACACACACAGAAAAATTAATCATCATTGATTTAGCAGACCACCATGTTAACAGACTAAAGAAGAAAAAATCACATGATCATACCAAAGTAGAAAAAACATTTGACAAAAATTCATACCCATTCATGATTTTAAAACTCTTAAAAATATAAATAAGAGAATTTTGTCAACTTAATAAGGAGCATTTAAAAAAACTTACAGTAACATATGTAACGGTGAAAAACTGAATTTATTCCCCGTAATATCAGGAACAAGACAAGAATGTCCACTCTCACTACTCTTACTCAACATTGTTCTAGAATTTAAGGCTAGACAAAAAAAGGAAATAAAAGGCATACAGAAATAAAACTTACTCTGTTTACATATAATATCATTTCTCTGTAGAAAATACCCCAAAATCTACCAAAAGGAATCTCCTAGAATTAATGAGTGATTTTAGCAGTCACAGGATACGACATGGACATACAAAAATTAATTGTATTTCTATATCCTGGTAGTAAACATATGGGTACTGAAATTTAAAATATGACTACAATCACTCAAAAGAAATGAACAATACATGTAAATTTAACAAAACACCTACAGAACTTATATGCCAAAAACTATAAAAAGCTTATGAAAAAAATGAAGGAAGATCTAAACAAACAGAGAGAGACACCATGTTTATGGCTTGGAAAGCTCAACATAGTTAAGATTTTAATTTTTGTCAAATTGATATCCACATTCAATGCAATACCTATCAAAATCCCAGTAAGATTTTTCTGTATATAAACAGGATAATCCTAAAATTTATATTAAAAAGTCAGTAAACTATAATAGCTCAGACAATTTTGAAAAACAACGAAGTGAAAACAATCAGTCCACCCCATTTCAATACTTACCATATAACTGTACCATAATCCAGACTATATGGCATTGGCACATAGACTAATGGAGTAGAAGAGAAAACTGAGAAACAGACATACACAGATACACCCAACTGATTTTTGACACGTGGGGAAAAGAAAGAGAGATCAGCCTGTTACTGTGTCTATATAGAAAGAAGTGGACACAAGAGACTCCATTTTGTTCTGTATTTGAGATGCTGTTAATCTGTGACCCTACCCCCAACCTTGTCCTTGCAAGAGACATGTGCTGTGGTGACTCAAGGTTTAATGGATTTTGGGCTGTGCAGGATGTGTCTTTGTTAAACAAGTGCCTGAAGGCGGCTTGCTGGTTAAAAATCATCACCATTCTCTTAATTTCAACTACCCAGGGGCATGTACACGGCCAAAGGTCGCAGGGACCTCTGCCTAGGAAAGCTAGGTATTGTCCAAGGTTTCTCCCCATGTGATAGGCTGAAACAATGCTGCTAAAAGGTTTATGGAGATATTTGCATATGCATCTCAAGGCATAGCATTTTCCTTTAAACTTATTCACGTCACAGAGATTTTTGTTCATATGTCTTACTGCTGATTTCCTCTCTACAATGATCTTATTGTCCAGCCACTCCCTTATCTTTAAGATGGTAAAGATAATTATCAATAAATACTAAGGGAACTCAGAGATCGGTGCCGGCGTGGGTCCTCTGTAAGCTGAGCGCTGGTCCCCTGGGCCCACTTTTTCTTTCTCTATACTTTGTCTCTGTGTCTCATTTCTTTTCTCAAGTCTCTCGTTCCACCTAACGAGAAACGCCCACAGGTATGGAGGAGCAGGCCACCCCTTCAGACACATATGCAAAAGCAAGAAAAAATAGACTTTTCAACAAATAGTGATCAAGCAATTGGATATCCATAGGCAAAAATACCCTCAACCCAAGTCTTATATCTTACAGAAATATTAACTCATAATGGATCACACATTTAAATATAAAACATAAAACTTTAAGAAGAAATGTTGGAGAAAATCTCAGGATGTATGGCTAGGCAAAGAGTTCCTAGACTTGAAAACATCTTAGGGGCAAAAGACATGAAAAGTGTTATCCATAAAAGGAAAAATTGACAAATTGGACTTTGTCAAAATTAAAACTTTGCTTTGTGGAAGAGCCTACTGAGAAGAGGAAAAGAGAAACTATTGAATGAGAGAAAACATCTGTAAACCACACCTGGAAACAGCCGAGAAGATGTCCTGCAATGAGTGAATGGTTAAATCAACCACAGCACCATGGAATACTACTCAGGAATAAAAAGGAACAAACTATCCATACACAAAACAACCCAGATCAATTTCCAAAGGATTATACTGGGCAAAAAAAAAAAAAAAAAAAGCCAACGTTAAAGGTTACGTACTGTACAATTACATTTATGCAACATTCTTGAAACAACAAAATTATAGAAATAGAAAGTAGATGGTTATTGGGACTTAAGGAGGAGATACAGGTGGGAAGGAAAGAGATGTAGCTATAAAAAAACAAAACGAAGTTTCCTCGTGATGATGGAAACATTCTGTGTCTTGACTGTATCAAAGTCACTGTCCTGATTGTGATATTGTATGTAATTTTGCAAGACATTGCCAATGGGGGAAACTGGGTAAAGGGTACTCCGAATCTCCCTGTATTATTTCTTACAACTGCATGTGGATCTCCAAATATCTTTTTTAAGAAATAAATGAGCTGGAGTAGGTATCTCCAAGTGATTTTTTATATCTGAAATTCAACACTTTTGAAAGCCTAAGTATCCACTGGCTCTTGGTTATAAATGGCTGCACTATTTCCAGCAAGTGAAACTTCTTACAGGTCTGGACAAAAATGTTTATACTGGTTAGGTAAGGGTCCACATGACCTCAAAATGAAGACAGGTGAGTAACCAAATCACACAGATCCTACAGCTCTACATCTACTTGGAGATGGAAAAAACAGAGGGCAGGCAAGGGAAAGCTCATCACACAAAATTAATTGTTAATGGAAGAATCCACACATTTAAAAAAAAAAAAAACCAAACCTAGGCTTTAAACAGGGCCATAGCAGCTTGTAAATATCTATTGACTTCACTGACAGCCTGTGCAAATCCTTAAATGCCACTCAGCCCAGGCCCTTTCAGCGCTTGTGGATGAAAGCTCTTGGACAATTCTAGTAAGTAACATTTTACTAGGGGCAATAAAGGAAAGGTTAATAATAATAATAACAATATTAACAATATGAGACCAAGAAGGAAATGGAGCAGGAATCAACATTTTCTGTAATGTGCCAGATAGAAAATATTTTAAGCTTTGCGGGCCGTATTGTCTCTCACAACTACTCTGATCTGCTGCAAAAGCAGGCAGAAGCAATATGCAAACAAATGTAGGTGGCTGTTTTTCTTTCTTTTTCTTTTTCTTTCTTTTTTTTTTTTTTTTGAGATGGAGTTTCGGTCTTGTGCCCCAGGCTGGAGCACCGCCTCCTCCGCCTGCCAGGTTCAAGTGATTCTCCTGCCTCAGCCTCCCAAGTAGCTGTGATTACAGGCATGCACCACCACGCCCAGCTAATTTTGTATTTTTAGTAGAGACAGGGTTTCTCCACATTGGTCAGGCTAGTCTGGAACTCCCAGCCTCAGGTGATCCGCCTCCCAAAGTGCTGGGATTACAGCCGTGAGCCATGGTGCCCAGCCATAGGTGGCTTTTTCAACGAAATTTTACAAAAAGTCAGTGGGCCCTATTTCCCCATGAACCACAGTTTGCAGACCCCTGCCATCAAGAAACGACATGCAGGAACACAACCTGTTCATGGCAGGAGTAACACCATCTTGAAGCGAAACCACCACAGTGGCCAGTTTGACTCCTATCTACCAATGCGTTCCTGCAGCAAGGTCAAGAAACTATGCCTGTGGCATGGACAATTTCTCATAAAGATGCTTATCTAACTTCCCTAGTGGCCATGAGTTTCACAAAAGGGTCTGAGACAAGATACATGCTCTACCCTAAAAGCTGGCTGGATAAAGAGTACTTTCTGGAGGGCTCAAGAATCCACCATCTCACAGCTGCCTAAGACATCGCTTCTGTGCCTAAGTCCCTATTAAACATTTCTTTCTCAGAAACTGGGTTTGTCAGCTTCTTTCTTCAGCCTCTCAGCACCCTGAGCCTTTGGAGATGGGTTTGCATATACCTGCTCACATGGAACACAACAGAAACATTTAGTCTTTGCACCTGTAGTGATAGTGCCACTTAATGGGGTTATTGTGAATTGAAAATAAAGTATCACACAAAAACGCTTAGCCATGGGTATAGGACTTAGTAATTAGTCAATAAATGTTAACTATTATTATTATTAGGCATATTTGCTATTTTTTTGCTATTTTCAGTTCGCCACTTACTTTACACATGGACACTCTGTGGGCAATATTTCAATGTTGTTAAAGCTCAAAATTAATTTTTTTCCTGCACTGAGACCTTGTATAAAAGTTCAGAAGGAAGATAATTGGATTTATCTCCCCATAAGGTTGAAAGCCTCCACAATCAAGCCTTTATTAAAGAACAAGTACTACAATTGTGGCCATAGAAGATAGAATCTGACACCAAGGTAATAGGAATTTTCACTTTTATTTATTCCTCATAGGGTAGGAACAGCAGGGTGAAGGTACATGAGAAATTTCTGAAATGAAATATGAAGCCCCGCAGTTTGTTGCTGGAGCCTATTCACCCTGTACCATGTTCCACTTGGTCAGAATTGATCCTTTAAATAACATACTGCCTTTCTTGGAGATTCCTTGAACAAAGAGAAGCTTCATGACTTGTCTGTCACATAGTTCTTCCTCATACTTCTCTGTGATGGTGAACGGCAAATGTGGCAATTCTACGCATCAAAACCACATCCCTCATGACAACTGAGCCACTAATGAAGAGACGAGCTCCACCTTAGATCTCTATTCCTGAGAGGAGCATTGAAAGCCGAACTGGCCTCACAAATGTGTAGACCTCCAAAGGGTAGGATTTTAGGTCACTAAGACTCTCTGCCAAAAACAAACAAACAAACAAAACACAAAAACAACAACAACAAAAAAAAACCTTCTAGCTTATACAAAACACAAGACAAGATTTATACACAGAAATGTTCACTGCAATATTACTAGTAATGCAAATAGAAGGCAATCAATGTATATCAGCAGGGCAATTATTAAATACTATTATATAGCCTTTAAAAGAATGTTTATTAAGATTTTAATAACACGAGGGAAATATACATAACTATATATGAAGAGAAACAACACAGAATCATGCAGTATGATGTTAAATTTAATTGAAAAAAAAGGTGGAACGCAAACAAAATAAGAGTGGAAGGTAAATATATCAAGCAAAATACTAATGGTATTTGCCGTGGGTGACGGCATCATTGTGGTTCTTCTTTTACATTATAATTTTCTATATTTTATACATTTTATTCATTGAACATGTTTCACTTTTAAAATCAGAAAAATAAATAATATGTTTTTTGAAAAGCCTTTTTCTACCTGCTCACAGATTATTTTACAAAGATATTATCTGCTCACAGATTACTTACGTGTGATTATTTCTCACAGATTATTAACCTGCTCGCAGACCATTTATCTGTGATTATTTCTTACAGATTATTAACCCGCTCACAGACCATTTCACAGAGATATTATCTCTGACAAAAAAAAATCACCTTCAGGGACCTGAAAACTTTAAACACTGTTTTTTCCGTTAGTTCACTGATTATATATTGACCATCAGATTGGAAATTCTGTTTGTTTGTTTGTTTGTTTGGCCCACCCCACCCCATTTTTCTCACTCCAAGTAACAGTATCCAATACCCCAATATTCTTCTGGCAAACCACACCCTTTGCTATTTGTAGCCGTGGTGCTTCATGCAGAGTTGACTCTGACCCCAACTCCAGGAGAGAGCTTGTGATGACAAGTTTGGTATGCTGATGGCCACACAAATAAAATTAAAAAGCAAAAATGATCCAGTCCGAGCCAGTGAGAAGAAAGAGTATTTGGCTAAGACTACTGAAAGAAAGGCAAGTTCTTTTTTCCACTGAAGTGGTACCTAGGGATGTGTAATCCTAGAGTTATCAGAGGGCTCCCTGTGAAGTATAACAATAAAACCCAGCTTGGAAGTTCTGTCCATGGCAATCAGGCAAAAGAAAGAAATAAAGGGTATTCAAATAGGAAAAGAGGAAGTCAAACTGTGTCTGCTTGCAGATGGCATGATCCTATATCTAGAAAACCCCATCATCTCAGCCCAAAAGCTTCTCAACCTAATAAGCAACTTCAGCAAAGTCTCAGGATGCAAAATCAATGTGCAAAAATCAAAAGCGTTCCTATACACCAACAACAGACAAGCAGAAGGCCAAATCATGAACTCCCATTCACAACTGCTACTAAGACAATAAAATATTTAAGAATACAGCTAACAAGGGAAATGAAGAATGTCTTCAAGGAGAACTACAAAACTCTGCTCAAGGAAATAAGAGAGGACACAAGCAAATGGAAAAACATTCCATGCTCGTGGATAGGAAGAATCAATATCGTGAAAATGCCCATACTGCCCAAAGTAATTTATAGATTCAATGCTATTCCCATTAAATTACCATTGACATTCTTCATAGAATTAGAAAAAACTACTTTGATATTCATATGGTACCAAAAAAAAAAAAAGAGTCCACATAGCCAAGATAATCCTAAGCAAAAAGAACAAAGCTGGAGGCATCAGGTTACCTGACTTCAAACTATATCACAAGTTTACAGTAACCAAAACAGCATGGTACTGGTACAAAAACAGACACATAGACCAATGAAACAGAATAGAGATCTCAGGAAGTACACCACACATCTATGTCCAACTGATCTTTGACAAACCTGACAAAAACAAGCAATGGGGAAGGGATTCCCTATTTAATAAATGGTGCTGGGAAAACTGGCTAGCCATATGCAGAAAATTGAAACTGGATCCTGTCCTTACACCTTATACAAAAATTAACTCAGTGTAGATTAAAGACTTAAATGTAAAACCCAAAACTATAAAAATCCTAGAAGAAAATCTAGGCAATACCATTCAAAATATAGGTACAGGCAAAGATTTCATGACAAAAACTTCAAAAGTAATTGCAACAAAAGCAAAAATTCATAAATGGGAACTAATTAAACTAAAGAGCTTCCGCACAACAAAAGAAACTATCATCAGAGTGAACAGACAATTTACAGATTGAGTGAAAATTTCTGCAATCTATCTGACAAAGGTCTAATATCCAGAAACTATAAGGAACTTGAACTTTTACAAGAAACAAACAACCCCATTGGCAAATGGGCACATGGAAAAGAATGCAGAAATCACTAAGAGTAAGTAAGCAACACTAAACAAATCTTGCCAAATCAGCATCATATACTCTTAACCAACTGGTTAGGACAATCATTAACACATAGTTTATCTGATTTTAAAAGGTCTTTCTTGAGGATTTTTGCTTCTGAATGTAGAATGCTACAAAGAACATCACACTCACCCTAACAACCAGGAAAAAATTGAGATAACCCACAAAGTCATAAATTTTCTTGAACCCATCAGATAGCTAAGGTTTCAAGGCAATCAAGTAAACCAAATTCCAAAGAACAAGTTCTTTCAAAAAGAAACAGGTTAAAACATGTTTTTACCTTTTGCAGCTCATGAGAGAAAGTGACGTTGGCCGTACAAGTGATAAGAAATCAGCCAAAATTTTAACAAATTTATAAACGCCAAGTTTGGACTACAGCATCAGTTTGGCTTGAATATCTAAAAGTCTGAGACTCAGAAAGGGGCTGGCATCCACTCAGAAACTCTTCTTCCCAAGCATCAGTTGGTGCTCATCAGACAGACTGGGGGCCGAGGAGGACATCAGAGAGAGCTCCCTTTGGCAACATAGGTCTGAAAGAGGCAACTAACGGCTCCAGGAGACAGGCTCAAATCCCCTCTTACTTCTCTGGACTCTTCTCTCCTACTATTTAAACTTCTGGAATGAGATAGTAATTGGCAAAGGCCAATTACTTCTATGTAAGAAACCATCTGCCAGGACACAGGCAAAAATCAACTGAGGCTGGATGAAGGTTAAAGGCAAAAACTTTTACCACTGACTATTCTGAAACCAGGATTCTACATTAAAATCAAATGCAATTAATAGCTAGTGGAGGAGAAGAAAGTCTTACCTAAGAAAACTACAAGTATAAGACAGATGTGGCTACCACAGAGAGGGAGAATACGAATATTGAGAAAGCACTACTCCCCGAAGCTAAGATACAAAGGGATTGGCTAAGACTAAGTCTGGACAAGTGCAACAGATAACCCTATCTACCTCTACTACAAGCCTAGCAGAGTCATACGCCCAGGAGGATACCACTGGGAGAGGAATAGGAGCACAAAGAGAGACCACTTCTGCAATACAGGCATGCATAGATGACTAAAAACTGAAGGTGTATCCAGATGTTTTGATTTCAACCCCTGTGATCCTAATCACGTCTATGCCCAAAAGATCAGAGATTTAAGACTTGTACAAAAACAGACCTGGAGGTTTTGTTTCTCACAAGTTCAAAATAAGCCCAAAGTATAAAATAACTGCTAAACTAATGAGTACTGTGTGGGGCTTGTGCAGCAGTACTAGTACTTGTATTAGTAATAACAGGCTATATCAAAAGCATAAAGTACACTGAGTTATGAGCAGAAGGTTTGAAGTCAATCTGCCTACGCTTAAGTTCTGTTTTTGCTGCTTTTTAGATGCCAGATTTGGGTAAATTATATGGTTTCTCAGTGCCTCCTTTTGTAAGATTGAGGTTAACAACCCACTTGAGTCAGGAGAGAAGAGAGAAACTCTTGTAATACATGCACACATTTTAATTCATCTCATCAGAAATATATCAAATAAAGTCAATGTAACATGTTAAATATAAACATGAAATAAGATACAGTCTCAGATCTCTCCATCTACCCAAACTTAATTCTTGGATAGTATTGTCTTAGAACTGGCTTCAAAACATTAATCATTTTTCACAAAATTATCTTCTAAGTACTGATTCTGAAACTAGAGTACCAGAGTTTCAAAATCCTTCAGCCATAGTTCCCCAAAGAAGGCAACAGATTCTGGAAATGCTGAAGTGATTACAGTTTCAGCCAGGGCTCTGCATGTGTACCCACTGAAATCAGAGTGTCCTGGCCTGGGAACATTATATTTCTCTGGAAAGCATTCAGGACATTTGGGCCTCCTCTCTATTCTTTCTCTGAGGGGTCATTTCAGGTACAGCTGTACTCATTGTCCATAAGAATAGCCTTAGGCTGAGGGAAAAGTTGAGGAGATGGTGTTCTGAGCTGCCTTTCAACTCTACCCAGCCTGTGGTTTCAGGCAGCTTACCAAGGTTTATATGAAGGGCACTCAGAAGTAGCTATGGGCCAATTAGTTGAGTCAACCTAATCTGTCTAGTCTTTACACAGCCTTGAAATGGGCACCCAAAATGAATCTCTTCTGGATCCATCAGCAAATGACCAATTCCCTCACCAAAGTGCCAACTCAAGTTCCTGTGCTCTGTCTTCCATGGGCCTGAAGACCCTATATGGTTCAGCATTGGTTAATCATTGGCCAATAGATTTACTCCTTATTTCTTTATTTATGAGTAATTGACACAACTGCCATAAATTTCCAGTTCCCATTGATATAATGTTTCCAGATACACTTTTCTTTCATTGACCAAAAAACTCACAGCACTTTGAAAACAAATTGAGTATTACTTAAATTTCTTAAGATGTTTCACAGTGGTTTTATCTGTTTTAAAAAGGTTTGAATTGTGTGTGTGTGTGTGTGTGTGTGTGTGTGTGTGTGTGTGTGTTTTGGAAATGACCCCAAGAAATCATCTGTATCGAGCCCTGGTTCAATCCACTATGGAATTATTATTGAAACTGGACCAATTGTCCCATAGAAGTGATCTTTACAGTCTTTTAAAATAAAAATACTAAAATTGACCCAGGTCTTGAAGATTAAAATTTACATTTGGCCCTCCCTCAGGAAATCCACCCTAGGACTCCTGAATAGTATCAAGGAACTGAAACTCACCAGATCATCACATTCAGACAGTGAGAAACCAGGTCCCTCATCCCTCATGATTTCCTTACTCCTCCCTAATTCCTGTTTACCCAATATAGTTACATTCCTTTCCTGCTACATAAACCCCAATTGTTGTCAGTCAGGAGATGGATTTGAGACTGAAGTGCCATCTCCTCAGCGGCAGCACCCAAATAAAAGTCATCTTCCCTGGCAATACTTGCTGTCTCAGTGATTGGCTTTCTACGCAGCCAGCAGCAGGACCTAGACTGAAACCCTGGTGTTTGAGTAACATTATCTCCACCTTGTAAATAGGCCAATGTTAAAGAGAGGTGAAGTGGTCTAGGCCAATGTTAAAGAGAGGTGAAGTGCTCTAGGGTTGTAAGAATAAATCATATTAGAACCAACACAACATGCTGGTCTAACCAACACAACATGCTGGTCATGCTGGTAATCTTGTGTTTCTTTCGATTACACCCTGAGGTTTTTTATACCATCAACAACTAAAGTAGCACATCCAAAATTTAACAAAAACAATAGGCAACAAACCATTATTTAAGGCAAGGACTTAAGCCATAGCCTGCCATTTACTTTGCCAAATGAACCTGGTAATGTCACTTAATCTCCCTATGCCTAAATTTTCGTATTCATAAAAGAGAGATGATAATTCCTTAGTGGGTTGCTGAGAGGATTAAATACATTACTATGTGTAAAGTTCTTAGTCCAGAACTTGGCTCAGATCAATCGCCATTTAAGTATTTGCTCTTACTATTGCCATCCCTACTCTCAACTTGTTCCTACTTTTCTTTTGGGGATTAAATGGCATTATCATCTTTCCTCATTGGACAAACTAAGAACCTTAGAGATATCCTTAATAACTACTCATCCTGTTACCTCTTCTTTCTTACCTCCCAGTCTTTGGATTATGAAGTCTTCTTCATTCTACCATCTAAATGTCTATTAAATCTACTTTTTACTCAGCATCCTCTCTGACAAGGCTATATAGTTTAGTCCTATTCCTCTCACCTGGACTACTTCAAATACCTCCTCACTGGTCTCTCTTTCAACCAACTTTGCTCACTCCATGACGTAACATCCTTTAAAGTATCCTACCATATTACTCCCTGCTTCAAAACTTCCAGTGGCTTCCACATTGTGTCAGCCAGGCTGGCATCACAATCATTCTGACCAAGTCCAGCTCCACCATCAAAGATTCAAATTTAGTAGGTCTAGAATGGGACCTAGGAATCTATTTTGTGTGTTTCTACAGATCAATATTTGAGAATCATTGGAAAGGATATTCATTAGAATGTCTTACGAAGTTCTTCAAAATCTTACTCCCACCTCCAGGGAAATGAAATGTCATCTTTCCCCTTGAAGTTTTCTTTGACTGAATTTTTCCTTCTTCTGTGTTCCCACAGCTCTGTATGCATAGCTTTCAAAATGATACCTGTTATATCACACTTTCATTATATTTGTACCCCTGGGTCCCCAACTTGCAGGGACAACCTCATGGGCACACAACCTGTGCGGTCACACAGGGCCCTACACTCAGAAGGGCCCTACACTCAGAAGGTCCCTACCCTTGGCTTAATGCTCTGCTATCACCATCCCGAAATTCTTAATAATTGTTGAACAAGGGACACCTCATTTTCACTCTGCACTGGGTCCTGCAAATTATGTACTCAGCACTGCTACTCAATTGTGAGCTCCTTGAAAACAGAAGCTATTTGCTATTCTTTCAAATTCCTCCTTAGTTAGCACAGAGGACTCCTGGCAAAAAGTAGAGGTTTCTTAAATATTTGTCGAGTTTATACATGAATGAATGAAAAGATAAAGTATCTCATAGAAAAATAGTATAGTATGGCTAATTAACTCGGAAGAATAAGCTTTTTTTATTCTTGGGGGAGAGAGGAACTAACTGATAAAATCCTGAGACTATTAACCATTGACCACTCCAAATAAATAACATAACATTTTCTAGGTTTATTTTTAAATTACTCAAACCACTCCTACTTTTGAGCCCTGCTGCCTCCCTGTTCTCAGAATGCAAAATTGCAGTTAATGGAGCTTGCAATTATGCTATCATGCCCTGAGTTTTTGTGCCAGGCACTGTGTTAAATTCTGAGTGTAATGGGAAGGGGAAAGGAGAAGCCAAGAAAATGTGAAATGAGCAGGGTCACTGTCTTCAAGAAGCAATTAAATTTCACTCCTCTAAAATTTATATCGAAGATGAGTTGACTTCATGGGAGTTCTGCAGCAATGAATCGAGAATAAAGACATTAGACTTGGCCAGTGGCCCAGCTTCCTGAACATTTCAAATGACAAAATGTCTCAGCCTGAACACAATTCCCCCACTATGAGATCTGTGGGGTCACTAGTTAACATGGGCAACTGCCTCAGAGGTGCTCATGGAGCATAATAAACAAGTGGCTATTGAGGTGGGGGAGGTGCTTTTGCTCCCGGGTGTTAGAGAAGAAAAGCCGAACATCGGCTATCAAAGTGAGCCAAATAATTGGTGGAAAAAAATGTTCCTAGCTCCTGCTGGAGGCATGACAGGACTCCCAATGTGGCAACGACCACACACCACCCGCTGCCACGTTACGTGTCCGTTGCTAGGTTCTCCAACATGACACGGAAGTCCAAAAAGAGTTTATCGCGCTTTTCCACTACTAGTTTTTAGTTACCCACTGCTGGTTGGTATAATACCAGTTACAAAATCAAGAGATTCTAGTTGAAAACATATAAATGCCAATAAACATATAAAGATGTGTTCAGCTTCAAATCAAGGAAATGTAAAAATAATACAACCACAGAATATCGATTTTGTATACTGAATGAGCCAAAGTTAAAAAGACTGATAATTTTCAATGTTGGCATGAATGGAGGAGAAAGCAAGTATTCTCAAAAAAGATTGCTGGTCTGATTATAAATCGGTACAACTACAACTTCTGAAGGGTAATTTGGCATGATGTGTTAATCCAAATTTAAAATGCATGCCCCCTTTAAGGCAGTAATAATAATTCTAGGCCTTTATCTTAAGGAAATAATCTGAAAAATAAATAAAAACCTAAGTACAAAGTTGCTCATCACAACCAAAAAAAAAAAAAAAAAATTATACATAATACACGTGCAACATGGGAAACCTGCTGATACAGTACAATTCATCCAAACACAACTTGAACATTGACATAGTTATGTGACACTCTAATTATCAAATATATACATATATCCATAAGGCATTTGTAGGTATAATGGAAAGGTTAGTTCTTCTTTTTAAAGTACAGATAGAATCATTCCATTTTTGTTAAAAAATACATATTGACCAGGTGTGGAGGCTCACTCTTATAATTCCAGCACTCTGGGAGGACAAGGCAGGTGGATCTCTTGGGTCCAGGAGTTTGAGACCAGCCTGGGCAACATGGTGAAACCCCATCTCTACATAAAATACTAGAAAATTAACCAGGCATTGTGGCATGCGCCCGTGGTCCTAGCTTCTCAGGAGGCTGATGTGGGAGGATCACCTGTGCCTGGGAGACTGAGGCTGTGGTGAGCTACGATTACACCATTGCACTCCAACCCAGACAGAGACCCTTTCTCTGAAAAAAACTAACATTAAAAAATACATACTTATGAGTATGTGTATGTATTTTTTAAGAATATGAATTTTAAATCAATACAATAATTTTGTTTTGCCATGATGCAAACAAATGGATGATATCCAAAAACAATATTCATATTGTTTTTTAACACGTAGGGGGACAAAGGGAGATTATGAGGCAATAATATGTTCAGTGATGTCCTGATAAATATTTAACAGCTGGCCTTCCGGTGGGCCAGGGTGGAAGCCCCGTTGTAGTATTTACAGATTTCTGTGGCATAAATGTCACCAACATTATTTATTTCAAGCTACTAATGTGATGTCACTGAGTTAGGAGTTGGGAAGAAATGGAAAGAAATACAGTTGCACCATGCTGTGTAATACCACTACCTCGTATTTCCATGACACAGATAAATTAGATGCAAATAATCTCAAAAGTATAGATAAGTATGAAGATAGAGCAAAATAGAAAGTGAATTTTAGGTTTTTGTTTGTTTGTTTGTTTGTTTTGAGACAGAGTCTCACTCTATCCCCCCAGCTTGACTGCAGTGATACGATCTCAGCTCACTGCAGCCTCAACCTCCTGGACCAAAGCAAGCCTCCCCGCTGAGCCTCTCAAGTAGCTGGGACTACAGGTGCATATCACCACGCCCAGACACTTTTTTTGTATTTTTGTAGACAGGGTTTCACTATGTTGCCCAGGCTGGTCTGAAACTCCTGGGCTCAAGCAATCTGCACACCTCAGCCTCCCAAAGTGCTGGGATTACAGGCGTGAGCCACGGCGCCCAGCCTGCATTTCTTGTTGACATGTCTGGTGGTAAACTCATGAAGCATATTTACTTCATTATTTAGATCCTTATTTGTCATTGCAATATTTTACAATAAACATATGTTACCTTTATAATCAGAAAAGAATTCAAAGGGGTTTTTTTTTTTTTTTTTGGTCTTATTTGTTAAGGCCTAGGGAAAAATATCAGGGGATATTAATTTTTAAGTCTCACTGGAACAAAACACTTCCCCAAAGGATTGATTGTGTTAAGGTGTAACTAAAGAGCAATGTTAGAATCAGTTAAGCCATATGATACCTTTGCTCAGTCATGGTATAAGGAAATGGTTGTAAATTCCTTCAAAATAGAAATACAAAACGTCACGACTCAAAGAAATTTGTGCTCCCAGGCCTTCTCATACTCACACTTCACAAACAAGGAAGCTGAAAGGTTGGTGTTTTCCCAAAGTATGCACAAGGTAAGTGGAAAATAACCCAGCTCCTCTCCATTTATAAGTAGTCTCTACGGCCTATGAATAAAAGTACA
>NW_012102299.1:712327-716645 GCF_000951045.1 Mandrillus leucophaeus | reverse complement strand
TATTTTTAGTAGAGATGGGGTTTCACCATGTCGGCCAGGATGATCTCGATCTCTTGACCTCGTGATCCACTTGCCTTGGTCTCCCAAAGTGCTGGGATTACAGGCATTAGCCACCGCGCCCAGACTGTTTTTGGTTTTTTAACTCTAAAATGAAAGATAATCCTAGGCATCTTTAGCCCTCAGAATACTCTTCTTCTTTATTTGACATGAAGTCTAAACCCTAGAATGTTGTTTTCTCTTGAAATTTGAAGTAATTTCCACCACAAGAGAAATTACATTTGCAAAGTTTCAAGTAAAGTATATTATAAAGCACAAGCCTAAACACTTTGGTGTGACACACTTCTAGACCTGGAAGTCAGAGGAAACAGGCTTACTTAAGATACTCAAATTATCTTGAAGAAAATAGAAACTCAAATTATCTATAACAGAACAGATCCTGAGGAATATAGGAAGACTGGATGTTGATGTTCTCCTTAGCTTTGCTTTATGAAGGAAGGAAATGTGTTTTCTTATGGGTGCAATGTTCTCTGGAAGAACTGGAAGAGGTAGCAGTGGGCTATGCTCAGGTCCAGAGACAAAAGACTATCAACTTAAACACCACTGTGTGGTGCCTCAGCGCCTGGACTTACTGGTTGATGCAACCTTCGGAAAATTCTGTGTGCATCAATTTCCTCATCTTTAAAGTAAGAATCACAGCATCTACCTCATAGGGTTGTGATGAAAACTAAATTAGCTAGTGGCCAAGAAAATGCGGTGTATACTAAAAATCACTACAAAATATGTAGAATATATGTATATATATAGTTTGATAATTTTTAAAGTTTACTGCTCTGGGCAAGGGATGGAGGAGTGAGTTAAAAAGGAACAGAACGTCAGACACAGCAACAGGCAGGTGGCCAGGTTTCTGTAGGCACAAGAGGATGGAGAGCTCAGGAGTGCATACTAATTGCTGCACCTCTGCTGAGAGTACTGGCCAAATGACTGCCCACCAGAAAACACAGTGTCCCTTTCCATATTAAAAGCCCTCTGCTAACTGGGCTTCCAGCTGCATACAAAACTAGGTGGACTTCCTCATGCATCTGATGGTGCCGTTATGAAGATGAACTGCTAATGAATTGCTTTGGTGGAATATGTACGCTAGGGAAGAGGTAACAGTTTCCCTACAACCATGAATGTCTTCTGGAAAATAAATGATTCTTATTGACACTTGAAAGACAAATTGTCCAAGAGCAGAAAGGGGTGTACTGAAAAAGAGTGAGTGTATTTCTAAATGAGAGAGAGAGAAAAAAAAAATGTTTCAGAGGAAGGAGCCTCTGCCTTCTGGTGAAGAGTATTCAAGATGAAGATAAACTTTTCAACTTAATATCGACAGTAATGAAATATTCACTTCCTAAAGAAAACTCTTTAAAGAAACAAAGACGATATCCAGTGTGGGCTAGCAAGTCATTTCTGGTGACATTTGTGGAGGGGCTAAAGGCAATTCATTGGGCAGTCAAATCTGAATGAAGTAAAGGATATGGTTAAGAAAGGCACCTGAATTAATATGCCTTTTACTTCTTTATAATTCTTTCAGCTTTGATAGCAGAAGGGATCTACTCTTGAAAGTCCAAAAAATGTTGTTGCTATAGGAACAGGTAAGCAGATTAGACTTGAAAGACCAGTTTAGGAACAAAGAATTTAATAGTCAGGGCTAAAGCAATTAACCAAGAAAAACATTTTAAGTAAATATCTTTCAGGTTTGTTATTTACATATTAATTCCAGGAAGACGAAATGTTATTATTGAATGAGAGCATCACATTTTAACATTTTAATTACATCATTACTGGCATAAAAGACTATGCTTACACAATTAGCAGAAAGACCTTATTAAACAGAAGTACACACTTCTGACTCTCTCTTCATTACATTGTAATTGAGAAATACAGTTTTAAATTCATCCTAAGCATGAGTCATCTTGGATTTTCCTATAGTTCTCGAGATAGGAGTGCATCTAAAACAAAGGAGATAACAAACTACTGAAAGTTTTCTGTAACCAATCTCTATAATGAGGAAGCCACAAAAGTAAAATTCTAGAAGAAAATAGAAATGTGTATAGGCTGATAATTGTGAATATTGCATGTCTTCCCTGTCCAACAGACTCAGTGAACAAGGTATGTGAGAAGAGAAGGTTGAAGACCTAGCGGCACTTCTGCTTCTTCCTATCAGGGAATGCACTGCTTCTCACATTAGGGATTTCCTAACATTGTTAGGTGTTTTGAACAGAACTGGCTGTACCACTGAGGCTCAAACAAGAATCATAAAGTGGCATGGTGCTTCTCTCCTCTCTGTTTTCTTTCAAAAGAAAACATTATTGACAAGATAAATACAATATTTTCATTCTGGCAAATTTCTGCTGTCAGAGGTTATATTTACAGGACAGAGAGATTTCTTAAACATGACCTTTTCTCATGTAATGCCAGAGTGAAATTGCAGAGAAGTCTGTGTTTGTGGTGTGTGGTGTGTATGTGGTGTGTGTGTGTGTGTGTGTGTGTGTGTGTGTCTCATAGGCTGAGGAGTGGGATGGGAAGAAGGGAATGTGGCTAGAATCTTACCATCTCATTCTCTTCTCCTTCATTGAGCAGAGCGTGCTGGCCCTTCTCAAAGTGTCCCATGAAAAAGTGATTCCACACCTCCTTCCTGACCTTGCCGGGCAGATGCTTCAGGACGAACTCCAACTCGCCGAGCCACTGAGCCACCGCACCTCCTCAGCCGACTAAAAGAGTTAATGATCCTCCAGGTTAAAACTCCTCCTTGAGCACACACCTTCTCTCAACAAACGACAATACTTGGCAAACTGAACTCCTCCCACAAGTCACCCTCTGCTAGGAGGAATTTCTGGCTGCTCCCTGCTTATTGCGTCCTCTCAGAGCAGCTGTCTCAAAGGAGGCTGCTCCCATGCCGATCTTTTTGTGCCCAACTTACAGGGAAAGAACTCATTGCCGGCCCAGTGCCTGCCAGCCTCAGACTTCTGACTGCAAATCCAACAGGACAATACAGAGTTGGCAGGACCCTTCTCAGGAGCCAGGAGCAGATGCAAGAACTCCCAGGTCACTGCTGTATTCAGAGGACCTAAGGAATTGGGTTGAGAGGAAGGGCACAGAGCCGCAGATTTTCTCTGATGAATGAAGGCTTCAATCCATAGGTTTCTAATAGTACTCTCATTCAGTTTGCTTACAAAAGGTACAAATTATCACTCATCCTCTTCAAAAGGTATTTGTAATCACATTTCCTGGTATATGCAAAAAACATTCTATTTAAAGTGTATGTGAAATTAAGTTTACTTTTTTGAAACACATGTAGAAAAAGAACAAAGGTAACATCAAACATCACTAAAATACTGATATTTCAACACTTAAGGAAGTCTAGAACTAAAATATTCAAATGACTACATGGTCAAACTCTTTTTTAAAATTTTCTTACACATTTATTCAATAAACATTGCCTGAGCACAGGGACTACCTAAAAAAGTTAAGTCATATTTGCTATCCTCGTGTTGATGTAGGGATTCACACTTCCAAACAAACATGATAGAAAGTGGATTGTTATTATAAGAGCCGGAACAGAAGCCTAAGATAACTGTTAGAAGTCCCAGTGTGGTGTAGAGAAACACACCGCTACCCTAGCTCCGGCAAAATACCTGTATTCCAGCTGCTTGTCTGCACTGGCCTTGCTATGTGACCATTTAACTATAGGAACTGGCTCTTCTTCTCTGGCACCACCCAACAGGACTGTTGAGAGAATGGAGTGAGATCTTTGTGAAAGTACATGGTACGGCACCGATCAAGTGCTGTTAGGATTGTTAAACTAACAGTAGGTGGTAGCACACAGTGGTTAAGGTCATATGCACTAAAGTCGGAAGGCCTGAGTTCAAATTTGGACTGTACTACGTGGTCGTTGTGCTACCTTGGGATATAATGAGTTATACAAACTCCATTAGCCTCTATTTGCTCACATGTAACATAAAGATGATGATAATCGAGCATATGTCCTCAAACAGATTTTTAAGAAAGAGTGCCTGGGGAATAATAGGTATTCAACAAAAGATAGTTATTTTTACCTTCACCATGCCCACTGTCTCTCCCTCAAGCTACAATGGCAATGATATCTCCAACCTGACCCAAACAGCCCTAATGTGACCAAGATCAATGTGTGCATATGTATGTATGTGTGAGTACGTTGTATGTTAAAACCTTGAGCAAATAGTAAAGTATAAGATAAACATAAAAAGTAAGCTAAGTAAACCCATTGTAATAGTAATTACAAAATATATATGTATGT
>NW_012102299.1:706263-708912 GCF_000951045.1 Mandrillus leucophaeus | reverse complement strand
TCATCATTGGCAATAAACTGGCTCAATCTTCCTCCTCAGTCCTCATTACACAAATCTTGTATTTGTAAAGTACTTGAAACCTTTTGTTATAGAACTTTATCTGAACTCAAGGCTTTACGGTTATTAATAATTATCCTAACCTGCTCTAAAACAGTCTGTGGTAGCAAGCAAAGATGCGATATCCCAAAGAGGAATTACCTGCCTCAAGGTGGTGGTGCAAAGTCTAACTGAATTAATTAATGTTTGTAAAACATTTAGCAACCCTTAAATTAAAGGGTCTAATACAAAGATCCAGGGACTCCCCATTAATTACAGAAGAAAAGAGCAGGCTGACGCCGTCTCTGCTTCTCAGAGGACTTCCTCTCACATATCCCCGTTCAGCACCGGGTCTGTTCTCCTCCCAGGGCCTTGGGGCGGCCTGTTGTTCCACTTTCAGAAGAGCCCTCTTGGCTTTCGGTTATTTCCAAAAATAAGAAATTAAAAGCTCCTCTCTGGAGGTAAGGCAGCTCCCCTTCTGTGAAGCTTACCTCAGTTGACAGCTGTTATAACAATTCCAGGTCATTAAGGACAACCTATACGAACAAAATCCAAAAGAGACAGTCCCCAGGCAGAAGCTTCATGTCAGTGTACTTAATTTTGAGAACTTTTAACTCCAAAATTTGAATATACAAAACAATACAAGTTAGGGTGCGATCATTAACAATCAGAGACTATTAGAATTAGACTGGGCCTTAGAAATTACTAAGTTACCCTCATTGTTTCTCAAGTGAGAAAAAAGTTACCAGATGACTGTGTAATGATTTGTCCAAGATCACAATATGTGAAAGCTAAAATTCTCAAGTCTTATATATGATATACTTCACACAACATCATATTACTACTCACTTTTTTTTTTTTTTTAAAGACAGGGTCTCACTCTGTCACCTAGGCTGGAGAGCAGAGGTGCAATCATGGCTCACTACAGCCTCAACCTTGTAGGCCCAAGGGATCCTGCCAGCTCAGCCTCTCAAGTAGTTGGGACTATAGACAGGAGCCACCATGCCAAACTAATTATTGGTTTTGTTCTCTGTAAAGACAAAAAACATGTTGCCCAGGTTGGTCTTGAACCCTGAGCAAAAGCCATCCACCCACCTCTGTCTCCCAAAGTGCTGGGATGACAGGTGTCAGCCACCATGCCCAGCTGCTACTCACTTTTTGTAAAGGGATTAGAATAGGATACTTTGAAACAGTATCTCTAGAATATTTAAGAGGAACTTTTTTGCTAAGTATAGATTTAAATAGAACTTTTCCAGAACCCACCAATTGTGTAAAGCCATGGCCATATCACTGAATTGTAGAGCATATCCCATTACTGAGGTACGATCCAGAGGGCTTAGGACATAGCACTGGGCCCACCCACCGGGGTGAAAATCTGTGCTTGGGGAGATGATGATATTATATTGCAGGTACTTCCAAAGGAAATTTAATCTACCAGGCAATTGAAGCTCATAGCAATTTTTGCTCACAGCTCAGGGGAACAGTTGGCCAAGAGGGAAGGAGAGAAAGGCCGTAAGACAGAAGCAGAAATGTTCCCAACAAGCAGTTAGAGTCCAGGAATGGGGCAGGTGATACTTGGAAATCCGGACAGGAAGCTGGCTCCATGGGGTCTGTCCTCTAGTGGCTAAGCTCCAGTCAGAAACCTCGGGCCTGAGGCGGTGTTCCAATTCCGGGTGGGAGCCTGGCCTGGGAAAGGCTTCTTTACTCCTAGAAAATATCTGGGGCTCAAGGCAGGCTGCCAGGCAGGAACTTGGGAACAGTAGTACCCACAGGGGACCTCAGGCTTAGGAATGAGGCAAGAGCCCAATGAACAGAATCAGGGCACTGTCTCTGGGCAGACTAACCAAGAGTGTGGCTGGGTGCTGAGCTGCAGAGAGCAAGGCTGGGCTGGATTCAGTGCCCCTGCCATGGGCCTGGGATGACCCAGGAACTGGGCTGAGGCCCCTGGGGAAAATCAAGAACAGGTTCCTGCTGGGGATGAAGGAAGTGGCAAGGCTGGGGCTCCACTGGGCCTCTCTGTTTGCCATTCTTCCAAAAGTCCACATTAGGATTATTTACGCTGGTTACCTCTTTCATCAGCAAGTAAGATGCTCCACAAAAGGGGGGAGACTCTCAAGTGGATAAATCAGTGATATTTTGAGAGGGGGGCGAAACTGAAATTAATGACAAAAGAAGTTCAGAGCTCTCATTTGTGTATTGTACATGTCGTTCAATGTGCTAAGCAAATTGGTAATGGGAAATGTTATTTACTAATGGAAAAAAGAAAGTAGTAAGATAGAACTAATGCACCTCCTAGTACTCAGACCCTCTCCCAATTCGTGTGGCATCAGAAGGGATCTCTGAGGTTTCTTAGCTCTCCCGCAATCCATCAGCCCTGCCAAAGCACTTCAAATAAGCAATCTAAATAAAACTGTGCTTACCATGCAAATGTAACCTTAAGCTCCCCAGCTTCCAATCTAATCTCTGTCCCGATGGAGGTCTTTAGGGGCTGTCACTGTCTTTTCACATCTCTCTTTTTTGCATACCCCTATGAAACACGCAACCGGACTACCTATGTCTACCATGGGAACATCACTGTACTTCTCCCTTCGCTGGAAATGGAGTCCAATCCTC
>NW_012102299.1:700725-704843 GCF_000951045.1 Mandrillus leucophaeus | reverse complement strand
TACATACATATAGTTCTCTTGGTTTCAAAAATTTGCTACAATTTAACCAAATAAATGAAAATAAAATTAACATTTTATCACAAGGTCAAAATATAAGGAGTGCAGGGTTTCTTTTCGGGGGGGGGCAATAAAAATGTTCTAGAACTACTGATGGCTTCACAAATTTGTGAATATACTAAACCTCATTGAAATGTATACTTTAAAAGGGTGAATTTTATGAAATGTGAATTATATCTCAATGAAAAGATATAATAAATTTTAAAATTATACCTCAATAAAAAATTATAACTCAAAAAACCTAACTGAACATTTAACAGCCTTACTAGGCAGTAATTATATATTCAGTACAGAAAAAAACATAAAACATGCATATTCCAAATTTCATCTCAACTGATGGAGGTTGAGGAGTGTTAGTATGTGACGTGGCGAAACTATATCAGTGCTCCTGGGCACGTGACAGAGAAGGAATTCATTCTCCTGTTTATCACTGGCAATATTTGCACTGTTTTCTTTTGGCTGGGCTCCTGAATACCCTTGGTAACTCATGCACCATTGTGAGACTGAGATGAGTGTGTAACTGATTAAGAGCTAGAGAAACTGTACACAAACTTACCCCATCAAATAAATCAGGTCATGCTGTTACAATATTTAAGCCAAACTTGAAAAGGAAAATATGTAAGTCCCTATGAACATTAAAAGATTTTATAAAAATCAGGTGTCCATGGAAAATTATTATCCACAACCCAGTTCAGTAGAGCTGAGGACTCCAGTAGTGACAGAGTTTCCTCAGGCTCCTTGGGAGTTCCATTGGTAAAACATCTAGATTTGATCTATGGCAACACTACTTATGGACAGCACTCACCCTCATTTAGTGCTTTTGGTCTACAAACATAAGCATATCCAGAAACAGGGGTAGGCTGTGTGGGAAAGCAAGGAAAACGTTTACCGAACACTTCCAGATACGAGGCACAATTCTGAACAGTTTACACTCACTGTTGCGTGCAATCCTGACAAAAGCCTCCGTGGTTGATACTCTTCTGATCATTCTTATTTGACAGACAAGGAAACACAGGTGCAGATATTAAGTAATTCGCCTACATTCAAACCATTAGTAAGTGACAGAATGAGTGTTCGGACCTAGGCAATGCAGCTCTCCCAATCCATGATCCTAGTCACGGGACTAATACCTCTTCCCCACATTTATTTGGCACAACCAAAGCGCTCTGCAAAGAGGCTTGCATGTATATGACCAGAAAAGCCTCTTTGTGAAGGAAGCATTTTGAGAAAGGCCTTGGAAAGAGTCAAAAAAGGCTTCAACAGGTGGAGATGCTGAGGCTCGAACAAAGAGTGAGGCCGCAGGAAAGAGCATTTGAAGCAAGGGAGTCATCAGAGCGAGAAACACATGGTCATGCTGAGAGCAAGTCCATCAGCCCCACTGCAGCACGGGATGCACGAAGGAAGAAGAGGGGAGTGACATGTGGCAGGGACATACGGACCAACGCCATGCACAGAGGTCCTGAATGCCAGGCTGAGTCTGAGCTTAGTGCACAGAGTGACAATAACATGGAAGGCAAACTGAACTCCATAAATATCCCTATGGTTCCTGATCAGCCTGTGCGCTCATATTGTAGGAATCAGGTGCCAAAGCAACTCGGTCCTTCTACGCAACACTGTATTTATGTAGACAGTTTTCTTGAACCTTCTAAGTTAGTCTTCTATTTCTCTTTGGAACATTGTTTGAAAAGGTATTCTTGAATTCAGCCTCTCTTTCCTTAATTGTGCCTGTTCGATATTTCTATTCTGTACTCTGTGTGCCTCACAGGTTGTGATGTGGCTTAGTAAGAACGGCAGATGAGGATTTGGTGTGGTCTACATTCTAATCTTCACATTTTCCTGAAGGATTCCATTCACTAATTCATTTAACACGAGTTTAATTAACTTCAGTATACCCAGATCTGTAACAGATGAAGAATAGACATTTAATAAATTATGCCCCCAAAAAGTTAAGTCCATTAAGAAACAAGACCAACACCAAAATATAAATTCCATAGAATATGCTAATTACACAAGAGTGACAGAGGAGGTTCAAGTAGAGAGTTAGGCCAGGAAACCCTCACAAAGATAGGAGTTTTATGCTGGCCTAGATAAATACAGCATTATTAACAAAGGAGACAGAGAACAATGGCACAGACGAGGGCTCTCACACAGCCCATTCTGGGGGCTATAAATTATACACATATAGTGATACCTTAGAATTGAGAGGAATGTCCAAGAGGAAAAGTTTCTTCATTCGTTCTCTGATTCTCTCCCTGAACTGATTTTCTCTCAAATACTCTCTCCCAAATAAGAATGGGAACGGAAAATAAAAAGGATCAATACTGAGCTACCTCTGCTGACGCGGCATCTTGGTTTGCTTTTGATTATCTTAGGAGCATGCCTGTTGCTCTGAGCAGTTCTCAACCTCTGTGAGCGTCTAGAACAGATGTTCAACGGAAATAATGGCAGGACCGGTTTCTCTGCCAGGACCGTGGGGATGCTGATGCTTACTTGTCTGGCCCATTTAGATTGTGTGATGATAAATGGTAATAATGTTTCATTATATGTTAACTTCTGTCTTTCATCTGAGAACTCACAGCATATTACAAATATTATTTTTTGCAACATCTCTGTGAACTGGGGAGGTGAGTAACATCATTGCCCCTGTTTGAAAGCTGTAGGAACTGAGTCATAAAGAGGTCACAAAGAGCTGTTCAAGGTCATGTGTCTTTAGCACGGAGAGGAACCCGAAACAAGTGCAATATCTCTGCTTTGTCATCATTGGCAATAAACTGGCTCAATCTTCCTCCTCAGTCCTCATTACACAAATCTTGTATTTGTAAAGTACTTGAAACCTTTTGTTATAGAACTTTATCTGAACTCAAGGCTTTACGGTTATTAATAATTATCCTAACCTGCTCTAAAACAGTCTGTGGTAGCAAGCAAAGATGCGATATCCCAAAGAGGAATTACCTGCCTCAAGGTGGTGGTGCAAAGTCTAACTGAATTAATTAATGTTTGTAAAACATTTAGCAACCCTTAAATTAAAGGGTCTAATACAAAGATCCAGGGACTCCCCATTAATTACAGAAGAAAAGAGCAGGCTGACGCCGTCTCTGCTTCTCAGAGGACTTCCTCTCACATATCCCCGTTCAGCACCGGGTCTGTTCTCCTCCCAGGGCCTTGGGGCGGCCTGTTGTTTCACTTTCAGAAGAGCCCTCTTGGCTTTCGGTTATTTCCAAAAATAAGAAATTAAAAGCTCCTCTCTGGAGGTAAGGCAGCTCCCCTTCTGTGAAGCTTACCTCAGTTGACAGCTGTTATAACAATTCCAGGTCATTAAGGACAACCTATACGAACAAAATCCAAAAGAGACAGTCCCCAGGCAGAAGCTTCATGTCAGTGTACTTAATTTTGAGAACTTTTAACTCCAAAATTTGAATATACAAAACAATACAAGTTAGGGTGCGATCATTAACAATCAGAGACTATTAGAATTAGACTGGGCCTTAGAAATTACTAAGTTACCCTCATTGTTTCTCAAGTGAGAAAAAAGTTACCAGATGACTGTGTAATGATTTGTCCAAGATCACAATATGTGAAAGCTAAAATTCTCAAGTCTTATATATGATATACTTCACACAACATCATATTACTACTCACTTTTTTTTTTTTTTTAAAGACAGGGTCTCACTCTGTCACCTAGGCTGGAGAGCAGAGGTGCAATCATGGCTCACTACAGCCTCAACCTTGTAGGCCCAAGGGATCCTGCCAGCTCAGCCTCTCAAGTAGTTGGGACTATAGACAGGAGCCACCATGCCAAACTAATTATTGGTTTTGTTCTCTGTAAAGACAAAAAACATGTTGCCCAGGTTGGTCTTGAACCCTGAGCAAAAGCCATCCACCCACCTCTGTCTCCCAAAGTGCTGGGATGACAGGTGTCAGCCACCATGCCCAGCTGCTACTCACTTTTTGTAAAGGGATTAGAATAGGATACTTTGAAACAGTATCTCTAGAATATTTAAGAGGAACTTTTTTGCTAAGTATAGATTTAAATAGAACTTTTCCAGAACCCACCAATTGTG
>NW_012102299.1:571072-699765 GCF_000951045.1 Mandrillus leucophaeus | reverse complement strand
TAAATAAAACTGTGCTTACCATGCAAATGTAACCTTAAGCTCCCCAGCTTCCAATCTAATCTCTGTCCCGATGGAGGTCTTTAGGGGCTGTCACTGTCTTTTCACATCTCTCTTTTTTGCATACCCCTATGAAACACGCAACCGGACTACCTATGTCTACCATGGGAACATCACTGTACTTCTCCCTTCGCTGGAAATGGAGTCCAATCCTCCCCTCCTTTCATCCAGCCTTTCTCTGGCACCAGGGTACTTTGCTGTCGGCTAGCTGCATGCTTTGTTGGTTGCTCTGTTTTTTCGCATCTCATTGACCCTAGAGTATGTGGCAGAGAATAGCAGTAGTTCCTCACCAGTGGTGTGTATCAGTCACCCCGGAAGCTCTCCTGGACCCCACATACTCTGGTCCCGACCCAGACCTACCAAAGCTGAATCCCTGGGGTGGAAACAAACAAACAAACAAACAAACAAACAAAAACTCTGCATTTTGATGAGTATTGGTTATGTTGTACTTATACTACTTTAAAATAAAAAGGAAAATAAAAGAATAAAGTAGATCTACTGTTATAGGAAGATGTCCGTGATATATTAACTGCAAGTTGTTATAGAATGCTATCATTACATGATTAAATGTATTATATTATTAAATGCATTCATCAGGCATTTTTGTAAAAATGGGAAATATCTGTGTGTGTGATGTAATATACAGGTGGATATTTAAACAAAAGAGTCTATAGACTAGGGATTTTAGCCACTGTTTCCTGTTCTCCTTGCCATTTACCTCGCAAGCCCTAGATACAGTGAAACCAATTTCAAATATAGAATCACACCAGTTGGCCGGGCGCAGTGGCTCACACCTGTAATTCCAGCACTCTGGGAGGCCGAGGTGGCAGATCACGAGGTCAGGAGTTCGAGACCATCCTGGCTAACACGGTGAAACCCCATCTCTCCTAAAAATACAAAAAATTAGCCGGGTATGGTGGTGGGCACCCATAGTCCCAGCTACTCGGGAGGCTGAGGCAGGAGAATCACTTGAACCTGCAAGGCAGAGGTAGCAGTGAGCCAAGATGGTGCCACTGCACTCCAGCCTGGTGACAGAGTGAGACTCCATCTCAAACAAAAATAATAATAAAAATTTAAAAATCATAGTGGTTATATTATAGCTCTATCATTGGATAGCCATGAAAAATTTGGCAAGTTGCTGAATTACCCTAAGCTTCAATGTTTTCATCTTTGAAATGAGATACAATCCCATTACTCCGTGACACGGTATTATTGGAAGAACAAATAAGATTGTATACATGCCCAGTCTCGTGTCAAATTATAAGACATCTTTTAGGGAAAAAATAGTATTGGAAGTTGAACGGTACTTGGGAATTTGTTTCTTCCCAAAAAAATATGAAATGGGGAAAAACACAATCGAGCAGTTTTATATTGATCTTTCTTATTTAAGAACAGGAAAGATTATACCTGGTGTCCCAGAGGATTGCTGGAGGAGTGTCAGCCCATCAGGACATGGGAATGCAGAGAAGGCCTGGCTAACCCACAGACCTCACCAGCATGGTCTACCTGCCAAAATGAGAGAAAATGACAGCCAGAAACTCAGGGACCCAATTCTCCCCTCCTAGACCTAGTATCCTTGTATTAAACTGCTACTTCCAGTGTTAAGAACTCCACAGAAACCAAAGTACCCACAAATAATCAGAACTGTTTGCCTAAGAGTAAACGATCACCACACATTGATTTCATCCACTTTAGCCAGGCGAGGTGGCACACGGCTGTAATCCTGGCTGCTCACGAAGCTGAACTGAAAGAATTGCTTGAGCTTGGAAGGTCGAGGCTGCAGTGAGCTGTGATTGTGTAACTGCGCCACTGCACTCGAGCCTGGGCGACAGACCGAGACTATCTCAAAAAAAAGTTTGCTTTGTAAACCACAGAATATATGCCTAAAATGTTGTTTTCTTATTTTATTTTATTTATTTATTTATTTGACACGGAGTCTCACTCTGTCGCCCAGGCTGGAGTGCAGTGGCACGATCTCGGCTCACTGCAAGCTCCGCTTCCCGGGTTCATGCCATTCTCCTGCCTCTGCCTCCCGAGTAGCTGGGACTACAGGAGCCCGCCACTGCGCCCGGCTAATTTTTTTGTATTTTTAGTAGAGACGGGGTTTCACCGTGTTCGCCAGGATAGTCTCGATCTCCTGACCTCGTGATCTGCCCGCCTCAGCCTCCCAAAGTGCTGGGATTACAGGAAGTGAGCCACTGTGTCTGGCCCTTATTTTATTTTTTTAAGATCATTTATAAACTATTTCTTGTTAGGAAAAATATTTATTTCTTAATTATTTATTATAATTATTATTATATTTATTTCTTAATTATTTATTATCTGAACAATGTATGACATGCTAATATCAAAGAGCACTGGAAGGAGAGAGATTTACAGCCAACCTCTGGCAACCTTACTGTCTAACTTGGGGTAACCCCTGCTGTTCAAATGAGAGAAAATGAGAGCCAGAAAAGTTACCTTCTACTACTTCTAAGTTAGCATTAGAAGTTGAACAGTACTTGAGAAATTTTTTCTTCCCTAAAAAATATAAAATGGAGAAAAACACAATTAAACAGCATTATATTCATCTTTCTTATTTTTAGAATAAGAAAGATTATGCCTGGTTTACTGAAGGATTGCTTGAAGAGTATCAGTCTATCAGAACAATAGCATTCAGAAAAGGCCTGGCTAACCCAGAGGCCTTGCCACCCTGGTCTACCTGCCTAGTTGGGCCTTGCTGGAAGCACTTGTGGCTGCCACCTACAGGCCTGCTTCCAGCCTATACGCCTTGTGGCAAAAGCTGCATGGCATTTGGCAGACTGGAAAATCATGCAAATATTCATGATCTGGCCAAAATCCCTAAATGAGGGTGAGCAAGCTGTTAAGAGAAATTCAACTGTATCCTATTAAATGCATTTGCAGGAACTTATGAAGATGTTTATCTCAAGGAACAGGAGATTTGGGAAGTACAGGTTGGTCATCATGAAATATCTGACAGTTTATAATGTAAGGTGGGATTGACACTAATCTAGTGATTCCAGGGTAAGAACTAGGGTTAACAAGTGGAAACTGCTGCCTAGTAATTAAGAGTAAAGGCTGCAGTCATCTTGGCTGTGGTGATGGTTTCACAGATACACCATGACGTATTTTATACTTTGGATATGTGCAGTGTATTTTATTTCAACTTCAGTAAAGTAGAAAAGAGTATAAGCTATAATGTCAGATAGTTTGGGCTCTATTGCTTAGCCACTTACTATCAGTGTGATCTAGAACAGAGATCCCCAACCCTTGGGCTGTGGACAGGTATTGCAGGAGGTGAGTGCAAGTGAGCCACCAAAGCTTCATCTGTATTTATAAGCCACTCCCCATCACTCACATTACCCCCTGAGCTCCACCACCTGTCAGAGCAGCGGCAGCATTAGATTCTCATAGGAGTGTGAGCCCTATTGTGAACTGCACACGAGAAGGATCTAGTTGCATGTTCCTTATGAGACTCTAATGCCTGATGATCTGTCGCTGTTTTCCGTCACTTCCAGATGGCACCGTCTGGTTACAGGTAAACAAGCTCAGGGTTCCCACTGATTCTACATTCTGTTGAGTTGTAGAATTATTTCCTTATATATTACAATGTAATCATAAGAGAAATAAAGTGCACAATAAATGTAATGAGTTTGAATCATCCTGAAACCACCACCTCCCTCCCCAACAGTCCATGAAAAATGTGTCTTCCATGAAAGTAGTTCCTTGTACCAAAAGGGTTGACGACTGCTGATCTAGAACACATTCTTCAACCTCTAATACATCTCCTGGAGTCAATATGAAGTTAGGTGAGATAATGCATATAAAGTGCTTAGCATGGAATCAACATGTGGCAATCATTTACTGTTAGGCAAACAATTACTGTTATTTTGAGGTACTTTTTCGTTGGCATTCTTAAAATCGGAAGGAGTAGTTTAATATACGGCTACTGGGCATAGAAGGGGAGAATTGGGGCCCTGAATTTCTGGACCCTTTGAAAGGACATCAAAGAGCACTGGAAGGAGAGAGATTCACAGCCAACCTCTGGCAACCTCACTCTCTAACTTGGGGCAACCCCTGCTGCTCAATTAAGAGAAAATGAGAGCCAGGTAATCTTGGCATTAGAAGGAGCTTTTTGAGACTGGCTGGTCTTACTTCCACCCAGTGGTCCCAGTCTAGCCATGAGATGTCCCTGCTTTCCTCATGTCCCTGCTCTCAGTCCCTCTGCAGAGAGCTCCTTCCCCAGCCAGCACTCTGCTGGCATCTGACAGCCAGGGGGCTTGCATACCAAACACTATTAAGTAGTTAAGTATTTAAAAACAGGTTGTGAGAAACACATTCATTTCCTGTTTCTTGCTGCCTTACCATGTGATGTTGAACAAGTCATTCCACTGCTCTGAGCCTCAACTGACTAATCTGTATAATGGGACTGATATTATTGTCCTACTCTTGTGATATTGTAAAGTGCTTGTTTCTGCTCAGCACAAAGTTAAGTGCTCCATTAATGCCAGGTCATGAGATTATCATGCACATCATGAGAGGTAGTAGGTAAAATTGGTAGATATAGAATGCAGTGCCCAAGTCCTCAACTCACGAACCTGTGCAGCTACTGACAGGAGAAGGCCAAAGGGCTTTCTTTCTCCCTAGATAATTCAGGTACATTTTAGACAATGGTTCTCCAGCGCTAATGTACCTGCCTTTGTTCTCCTAACCTACTGGGTTTGCTACCTCCCGAAATTCCACTTTCCCTTATTGAATTTAATACCTCAGTAATTATCCTTAAATTTGGATCTCCAGGTTTTTCTTTGCTTTGATCTTTTTAGCCCCATGATAGAACGGATGGTCTCCAGCTTATACCTTCCTCAGATGCGAGCATTTCATATGTCCAAGCAGCAGCTGGCCTGCCTCCTACTCAGTGTACCAGTGACCTATTGGCCCTATATTCTGCCTTCAAGAATCTGTGACTGCTCCTGGGTACGCAGCCTGGAACCTTCTTTGCTGGGGCCTCTCAACCCCTGGAACATGTTAGGCATCACAAGAGCCTGGCACCACTTTCCCTCTCTCCCTAAAACATCACACACATACGCAAACACAAACTCACACACACACATTATTGGAGCATGAGCCCTGGTCACACTTCCATTAGATCCAATGGTAACAGTTGCCTCACCATTCCTTTCCACTACATTCTTCACCCCTTTCACTTACTTCGGAAGGTCTGTTGCTAATATCTTCAGTCCTTTTGGTCAAGGCCCTGTCTCTGACCCCAAATGTCACTCACAAAGCCTAATGTTGTGGTTAACAATATTTGCAATTACTACTAAAATATTTGATGGCACACATATGTTAAAAATGAAAAGAAGTTTTCTGGAAGATTATTTGTTAATATTTATCAAAGAGGTTATCTGTATAATAATCATACCTAACATGAATGCTTGCCATGTACCAAACACTGTTGTTAACTCTTATTTTCCTATCTTCAACTCTATAAAACAGAGACTTGCGTTACTACCACTTTATCCCACTTTTAGAATTCTCATAAGTGAATCATCTCAGATTCATTCAAATTGTATGTATACAAAAATGTATCACAGCATTGTTCAAATTGAGTTATATCCATATAATGGAATATTATGCAACCATTAAATATCAGAACATTCAGGAATGTTTAATATTTTGCAAATGATAATTAAATATTAAATAAAAACAATATATGTATATTTTTATACAACATGAGCCCGATATTATTCATGGGCACATAAACCAAAAAAGAAAACAAACAGAGAGAGATGTGACAAAATCCTGACAGTGAATATCTCTGAGGGAGAATTCCTTGCTTTATTCCCTTGTCTCTGTCATTCAATTTTCCACAATAAACATGCTTTAGTGTTATAATCAGAAAAGGTAAATGTATTAAAAATATATTTTGCTATAGCACAATGTAGTTAAGTTTCGCTTAATTTCTGCTGGAGCCCAAGTGTCCTGCTCGTCCTCGGGAGCTTCACAGTCTCTCCGATGCAGTCCACGCATGCGAATTAACATTATTTCCAAAGAAGAGGACCCAGAAAAGTAAGGAAGTTTAAATTTACTCCAATGTACAGAAAATATCCAAATAAAGCAACCTATGGTCACTTAGTGCCAAGAAATGAATCCTCATTAAGGACCCACCAAACTTCCTGCACTGCCCTTAGAAATGGAAATTTAGCTACCACGTGTCAGGTTTTCTCTTTTCCACCAGGGTGTTTTCTTCTTCCAGGATTTTTTATCTCAGCGATATCCTTGGTTTCTTTCCTCCCCACCAGCCCTTGTCTCTCTCAAATCTAGTCGGTCCTGGTTCTGTTTAAAGCCTGCCTGGAGGTGCCTCCAAACAGACTCCCCTTCTGACCTGTGAGCCAGAACAGAACTGCATGTTTGTGCCTTTGGTAAAACTGGGCCACCTGAAGCACCACCACTTTCTTTCTTTTCTTTTCTTTTCTTTTTTTTTTAGATGGAGTTTCACTCTTGTTGCCCAGACTGGAGTGCAATGGCGCAACTCAGCTCACTGCAACCTCCGTCTCCCGTGTTCAAGCAATTCTCCTGCCTCAGCCTCCCAAGAAGCTGGGATTACAGGTATGAGCCACCACACCCGGCTAATTTTTTGTATTTTTAGTAGAGACAGGATTTCACCATGTTGGCCAGGCTGGTCTTGAACTCCTGACCTCAGGTGATCTGCCTGCCTCAGACTCCCAAAGTGCTGGGATTACAGGCTTGAGCCACCACGCCCAACCCAAGCACCACCACTTTCTTTTAACTACCAAAGAACTTTGGCAAACAGTTGATTCCAGGAAAAAAGCTGTTTCTTTCTCTAGAGGGAAAATGTAACAAATGCAAAATCTTTCATCTAACTGCAGTAAAAAATAGACACTTCTCTTCCATTTTAGTCATTATTTCTAGACATATTGAAAGGAGCATGGATGTGTAGTCTCCCATAATCTCGACTTAAAGCCAGGCTCTAGAATGGGTTAGGAGAGCATGTGCAAGACTCTGAAGGTTGTTCATCTACAAAATAGGGCTAATAACTTTAAGGACTCTTGAAAGAATAAAAATTGTACATAAATGATAACATAAGTATACAGAAACCTGGCACCCAGATCTTTGTTTCTAGTGCCATTCTCCAATAAAAGGAACCAAAGCTCCTTGGAAAAATGGCTGAATCTAGGACTGAGGACACAAATATACAAGATGAGCCTCTTGTAGTGCCGGAACATAAAAAAGTGCTTAAAAAATTAATGAGGATGGGTCAAATGGGTACAGGAGAAATGAAAGAGCTCCCAATGGCCAAAGTTGGAACTATTTGAACAACAACAAAAAATCAGTATTGTTTTATAACCCAAAGTATAAATAAATATTTGTGAACCCACACTGATATAAATAAGTTATAGAATAAACAAATGAGCGAGAAGAGAGAAATCTCTCATGCAGAAGAATTCAAACAATTTATGTAGATACTACACGCTTGCTAATTATAGGCTATTCATAGTGATTTCCTTCCAAAGAGTACAGTATAGAAAAGAAGGAAAAGAGAAGCTTTGCAGTGGAGAGATTTGACTGACACTACGCCAACCAGCCAGGTGATCAAGGTCAACATCCACAGTGGCAAGTCATGCTGAGAGTATGTTATCCTTAATATAACGGGATAGCAATGGCACTTTGCCTCTGTGCACTTCCTTCTGAAAGCCCAGAATTCTAGTCTAATAGTGAGAAAAATGTTAGACAAATCCCAATAAAGGGACATGCTACAAAATACCGGTCTAGTAGTCCTTAAAATTGACAAGGTCATCAAAAACAAAAGTAGTTTGAAAAACTGTCACAGCCAAGGTGAGCCTAAGGAGAAATGACAACTAAATGCAACCTGGTGTCCTGGGTGAGGTCACGGACAGGATAAAAAGCATCAGATAAAAACTAAGGAATTTTGAATAAATTATGAACTCTAGTTAATAACAACATAGCAGTATTGGGTTTTTGTTTTGGTTTTTGCTGTTGTTATTGTTGTTTTTGGTATTTTTTTGTTTTTTGTTTTGAGAGAGGATCTCACTCTGTCACCCAGGCAACCATAGCTCACTGCATCTTCAACCTCCCGGGCTCAAGCAGTTCTCCCATATCAGCCCCCAAGTAACTGGAATGACAGATGCACACCACTGTGCTCGGCTAATTAAAAAAAAAAAAAAATTGTGTGTGTGTGCAGACAGGGTCTTGCTACGCTTCCAGGCTGGTCTTGAACTCCTAAGCTCAAGCAATCCTCCCACCTCAGGCTCCCAAAGTGCTGGGATTACAGGTATGATCCACTTCACCCAGCCTGTATTGGTTACTTAATTGTGATAAATAAACCATACTAATGTAAGATATTAACAATGAGGAAAATTGGGTGTGGGGTATGTGAGAACTCTCTGTGCTATCATCACAGTCTTTCAATAAACCTAACACTATTCAAAAGTGAGAGTTTATTTTTTAAAAATTACACATACAAATATGCTTTACCAGCAGGGCATGGTGGTTCATGCCTGTAATCCCAGCACTTTGGGAGACTTGAGCCCAGGAGTTCAAGACCAGCCTGGGCAACAAAGGAAGACCTATCTAAAAAATAAAAAATTTTAAATTAGCCAGGCGTGGTGGCACACACCTGTAATCCTGGCTACTCGGGAGGCTGAACTGGGAGGATTGCTTGAGCCTAGGAGGTCGAGGCTGCAGTGAGCTGCGATTGTGTAATTGCACCACTGCACTCGAGCCTGGGCAATACATCAAGACTCTGTCTCAAAAAAACAAAGTTTGCTTAGTAAATCACATAACATATGCCTAAATTGTTGTTTTCTTATGTTTTAAGATTATTTATAGGTTATTTCTTATTAGGAAGAGTATTTTATTTCTTAATTATTTATCATTAGAACAATGCATGACATGCTAATTATAAATTATATACTAGCAAAATCTCAATGCATTTTTATTGATTTTTTTTTTTATCCTTGACAAATGGGAAGGGGAAACTATCGGGTGACGTGAACAGAATGGAAGGATAAAGGACTGGAATAAAAGGCCTCAGACCACCACGGCCTTTACCTTTATTTTCTCCTCATACGATTAAACTCAGCCTCTTAGCATATCCTATTCTTGAGTAAAGCAGGGAGGCAGGGTCACAGCAGTGAAATCCACAGGCTGAGTTCTCACAGACCAGAGCTTGCATCCTGGTTCTCTAACACGTACCAGTTGTGTGGTCAGGGGAAATAATTTCTCTCTACAAACTTCAGGCTCTTTATATGGGACCAAAGGGTAATAATATCTCCCCTTAGGATGGTTGCTAATATTAAATGAGACGACGTATATACAATGCTTAGCACAGTGTATATATAAACTCAACAATTGGTAGCTATTATTATTATTAAAGGGGTGTAAAATTTGGCCAGACATGGCTGTAAAAGCAAAGTAGAAAATCAGTATCTGGCCAGGTGCGGTGGCTCACGCCTGTGATCTCAGCACTTTGGGAAGTCAAGGCGGGTGGGTCACCTGAGGTCAGGAGTTCAAGACCAGCCTGGCCAACATGGCAAAACCCCGTCTCTACTAAAAATACAAAAATCAGCCGGGCTTGGTGGTGCAGGCCTGTGATCCCACCTATTCAAGAGGCTGAGGCAGGAGAATCGCTTGAACCTGGAAGGTGGAGGTTGCAGTTGCAGTTGCAGCGAGCCGAGATTGCCCTCTGCGCTCCAGCCTGGGAGACAAAGCAAGACCTTGTCTCAAGAAAAAGAAACAAGAGAAGAGAAGAGAAGAGAAGAGAAGAGAAGAGAAGAGAAGAGAAGAGAAGAGAAGAGAAGAGAAGAGAAGAGAAGGGAGGGAGAGAGGGAGGGAGGGAGGGAAGGAAGATCCATGAGTTCAGAGAGAGATATAAATAAACAATTGAATAAATAAATGGGGAGAATAAATCTTCTGTACAGAATTCCAGATAATTTATGCACATAGGGCTCCTCAGACAGGGCTACACAACTCCGCACTCCTTAACACTGGCTGCTGGTAGTGACTTCCTTCCACAATGCACGGTATGGGGGGTGAGGAGGAAGTAATCTCGCGGTGGAGAAACCCACCAAACACTGCTCAGTCAGATGAAGAAGGTTAATTTCAAAATTGATACGTCATGCTGCTAGCATGGTGTGATGAGCATGGCACGTTACCTCTTACGTTCTTCCTCCCTAAAACCTACAACTCCTGTCTATCCATGAGAAAAACATCAGACAAACCCCAATTGAAGGGCATTTTATAAAACACCTAATACCCCTCAAAGCTGTCAAGGTCAGCACAAACAAGCAAAATCTGAGGAAATGTCATGGTCTAGGCGAGCGCAAGGAGACATAACGCTTCAATCTAATGTGGTATCTTGAATGGAATCCTGGTACATGAAAAAGATATTAGGTCTGTGAAATAAAAAAATTTTAAGAATAAAAGGACGTTAGGCAAAAGTAAGGAAGACTGAGTTACGGACTTTAGACTTCAGTTAATACTAACACATCAGTATTGGTTTACTTGTTGTAATAAACGCACCATACCAATGTAAGATGTTGACCAAAGAGGAAGCTGCCCAAGCAGTCAGATGGCTTGGGCCAGGAGTTCAAGACCAGTCTCAACAACATGGTAAAACCCACCTCTACAAAAAATACAAAATAACAATACTAGCCAGGCAACACGTGCCTGTAGTCCCAGCTACTCAGGAGGCTAAAGTGGGAGGACTGCTTGAGCCCCAGAGGCAGAGGTTGCAGTGAGTCGATATCATGCCACTGCACTCCAATCTGGGGGACAGAGTAAGACCCCATCTAAAAATATAGGGGAAACTGACTTTGTTTGGGATATATGGGAACTCTCTATCCTATCTTCATAATTTTTCTGTAACTCTAAAACTATTGTAAAATAAAAAGTTCATGTTTTAAAAAAGCAGTGGGAATAGAATGCTTGTTACAGTAATTGGGAACTACCTGTTTTAAAGCAGTCTTGTCTTTGTTTATTAATTTGTTAAAGTAATTGAAGTCTCCATGATAGCAATGTCAGAATTTAGATCTAGATGGATGGTATGAACTAGTTTAGGTTTAAAAAACAAACAGAACATCCTCAGTTTAGTGGGATGCCTCTGCCCCCTAGTGTCTTAACATTCAATCTGCGTTTAGTGGCAGAGGACAGCCTGCAAGCTTCAGTCACCTGATGTTTCAAGGTCTGGACAAGAGTGGAGACATTCTCAGAGCACCTGATCTACTAGGATCATATTCCAGTTTGTTTGTACACCCAGAACCTTTGCACCGCTGAGTGGTCCTTGAAGACACTGGTACACGCACGTGAGGGAACCAGCTGGTGGGAATGTAAAAGGCAGGAGAGCAGTTTGACATGTGACTAGGAAGCCTTACAAATGTGTATAGACCAGGTGCAGTGTGACTCACACCCATAATTCTAGCACTTTGGGAGGCTGAACTGGGCAGATCGCTTGAGCTCAGGAGTTTGAGTCCAGCCTGGGCAATATGGCGAAACACCCTGTTTACAAAAAAAAATTTACAAAAATTAACTGGGCATGGTGTGCACGCCTGTGGTCCCAGTTACTCGGGGCAGGGGATGGGGGTGGTGGGGAAGGGAATAAGGGCTGAGGAGGGAGGATGGTTTGAGTCTGGGAGGTGGAGCTTGCAGTGAGCCGAGATCACTGACATGGTTTAAATGTTCATGATATATGTTTAGCAAAACTCTAAACAGTGCGGTCAAAACTTTAAGGAATACCACAGATGAACTTTAAGGAATACCACAGAGAGAGAGATATATATATCTATATATATAAAATTATATAAAATATGTATAAATATATAAATATATACATATATTTATATATAAATATAAATATATAAATATATACATATATTTATATATAAATATAAATATATAAATATATAAATAAAATATATAAATATAAAATATATATATATAATTTTATATATATATAATTATATATATATATATATATAAAATTTGTATCTACTATGCTAGCAGCATCTGAGACATACATCTGTGGTCCCACCAGGACTTTGATCTCAGCCTTATCTCAGCCCTTCACCATCTGGTGGCGAATGACTCTCTGGAGCACCTTCCCAAGGCTCCTGGACCACAGGCAATTGGGAATGTGGCCTTGCCCAGTTCTTCTCACTGCCACTGCAACAGGCTGGCATGAGGGGCTCCTCAGTGAACCTCCTTCCCTGACTTCTCAGGTTTCCCCAGGAATCACAGTACAGTTTTTCTCCACTCGAGGTTCCCATCCCTACCACTGTAGGATTCTAGCATTCCACGAGGTGTGGGGTCATCTCTGAGATTTACACCAGCACCCAAACCCAATCATACTTTACCAAATCTCTCCTCCCTCAGTTGTGGAATTTTATCGAATCCCAGCTCTTACATCATTCATTCTTCCAAAATCAATTATTTACAAAATAAAATTTAGCTTTTGTACACAAAAGTCAGACTTTGAAATTCAAAATCCTTTTTCTCCAGGTAAGGTCTCTTCTAGGACTTCAAAAATCTATTTAGAAAACTTAAGGGCTAATAATTGTTTTATTTATTTCTCTTTGCCTTCCTGCTATAACCTTACCCTGAATGCACATAGAAAGGCCTTGTGGGTGGTTGAATGATGAGGGGAGGGAGGAGAGTAAACGGGAACTAATCTACATACACACACACGTATATATGTGCATATATGCATACATGTTTATATAAAGAATAGGGAAATTCATTCTACAAAAGTTTTAATGATTGTCTATGCATTATTTCTTCTTTTTAAATATGTTTCCATATTTTCCAAGTTTCACAAACAAGTTTTATATAATCAGAAAAAGAAAATTATATATGAAAAAGAAACAGATAAGATGTCTGCCTCTGGCATCACCATCCATAGCGAAGGAAAGTAGGGAACACAAGCTTTCTGTTGGCCACATCTCATCTGCAGTTCCTGGTACTTGATCTTTGACCTTATTGATCACTCTCTCCTTGAAACACTTTTTTCTTAAATATTGGAACACCAAGCCGTCTTAAGGTCTTTTTGTAGTTCTCTATCCATCAAAAACCTAGATCTCAGCTAGGCACAGTGGCTTACTCCTGTAATCCCAGCACTTTGGGAGGACAAGGTGGGCAGATCACTTGAGGTCAGGAGTTCAAGTCCAGCCTGGCCAACATGGTGAAACCTTGTCTGTAATTAAAACACAAAAATCAGGCAGGTGTGGTGGTGTGCACCTGTAATCCTAGCTACTTGGGAGGCTGAGGCAGGAGAATCACTTGAACCCTGGAATGGGGGGAGGTTGCAGTGAGCCAAGATTGCGCCACTGCACTCCGGCCTGGGCGACAGAGTGAGATTCCATCAAAAAACAAACAAAACAAAAAAACCTAGATCTCAAGCTTGAGTCTGATTCTGTAATGGGACAAAACATGTGTGTGTTGAAGGGGGTGAGTAGGGAGAGAGGGGCAGTTGGTGAGTATGAAGCAAGAGGGTAATTTACACGTAGGAGTAATGTGACTCATTTGTAGCCAGTGGGCAGACTGTGGTAAAATAAAGATGACCACATATCCCCTTGAATCTGGAAGCCTCTATGACTATTTTGACCAGTAGAATATGGCACCAGTGACATTTAAGGCTCAGATCTCAAGACACTGGCAGCTTCCACTTTCTGTCACTTGGAATACTTTCTCTAGGAGTCCACTTTGTCAAAAGTGAACTAGTCTGAGAATACTCTGCTGTAAGGAAGCCCAAGCTAACCACGTGGATGTGCCATTTGAAGAGAGACATAATAAAATGGTTGTCATTCTAAGCCACTAAGTTTTGGGTTGTTAGTCACGCAGCAATAGATAATTGGAAGTTTCCCTCCTATAAAAGGGGTTAATACCATCCTTGTGGCTATATAAGAGGAGCTATAGTGAGAACTGCAGCCATATTAAGCTTTAACTATCATCATGGAAGTTTCTAGAATTACTATGGAGGAAGAGGCTTTTCTGTATAGGAAAATACTTTGAAAAGCCCATTAGGAGTAGAAGGTGAGATCCTAGGGGATGAGTTGACAAAGAGAAAAGATATAATCAAACCACTTTGAATTTGAATTGCACAGGAATTTGGAGGTAGGAAAGAGCAGAGAATAGAGAAGCAAGTAGAAATAAGGGAACAGAAATGAAGGAGAGGCGAGAAATGTGGCCAGGGAACAGAGATCAAGTTTCAAAAATAACTGAAAGGCTTTTTAAAAACACAGGCATCTAACAAATTTGATGTTGATTGTATATCCATGGGGAAAATCTCTGTTAGATTAGCAGCCCCTGGCGCAGTTTTTCTAATTAATTACTAAAATACCTGAAAATCCCTATGTCTCCAAAATGTCCATAAAGTTTGCTACTAGTATAGATAACTTTTGTGACATGTCTGTTTTGTTTTTAAATTTAGGTGGAAATTTTTTTAAGTATCTGAGTGCCACTCATAGGCTGACTTGGTACAGAAGAAGGATAACAGATGCCATTTCCTAAACTGAATTAATTTAGACATAGTGATTTTCAACCAGGGGTGATTTTGCCCCCCAAGGAATACCTGAAAATTTCCTAAGGCACTTTTGATTGTCTTGACTGGGACAAGGACTGGGATGGGACAGGGAAGAAGGACAGCAACTGGCACCAAGTGGGCAGAAGCCAGGGATGCTGTCAAGAATCCTGCAGTGCACAGCCTAGCCATCCACCAGGAAGAATCTTCCAGCCTAAAATGTCCATAGTGCCAAGATTGAGGAGTCCTGATGTAGAGGAAGTCAAAGATCCAAATCAAAGGTGTCCATGAGAGCCTAAGCCCCCTGCAGGAAGTACAGGAATCCTGAAGAAGACATTAGACTTTCCACGATCCATGGAATGTGGCTTGAATCCATCTTATGTAAATTATCGGGCAGAGGGTGATTCTAATTAACCTCTAGGTTACGGCATCAAATAAGAAAAACTAATCAGTTAAAGTTCTTAATTGCAAGTAACAGAAACTAACTCTGGAGAAATTGAACAGAAAAGGAAGGTATTAGGTAGTAGTGGGCAGCTCACAGAATCTCTGGAACAGTTGAAGGACCTGAGCTGGAGGCTAAGTAGAAAAAAACAACTCATCAAAGCATCCTACAGAATGGTCCATGAAGATATCGGTGCCTCCACCACTGGCACAGACACTGCTGGAATAAAGGAAGGATGAATGTTCTGGCAATCAAGATAGAATGGATGCTTCCAAATAAAGAAAGGAAAAAGAAGCAGGACCTCAATGTTTCATTTTGAAAACATTTAATATCTTTCGGCCTTAACATGAGAAAGTGAAAACTCAGCCACGTAAGCTCAAAACCTCAGCGTCATTGTTGACTCCATAATAGTAATCCAAGTCAAAATACACTTGGATAAATACACTGCCTTCTGGTTTTAGTCTTCCACCTATAACCAACACTACATCCACTGGTAGAGTAACCTCCTATTTGGATTACGGTGCTTCCCTGCAAAGAAATTATGCATACATTACCTTTCAAAACAAATCCAAACATAATCTGACATCATTCACAGCACTCTGTGATCTGTTCTGGACCTACACTCCAGTCTTCTCTCCCACTACTCATCTGGTCAAATGATTTGCTTATTGAGCCCTAAGCATACTTGGCAAATGGTTTTCTTTCTTCTGCACCTATATTCTCACCATTCTCTCTTCTGAGATGCCTTTTCACCTTTTATCTATCTAAATCTCACATTCGTCCTTTAAAATCCAGCTCAAAACTCACAGAACACCTAACAATACCACCAACCTACTTTGTGATCTTGAGAAAATGATTACATTTCTCTGAACTTAAAAAAGTACAAAGTGGAACATTGTATTTTGTATTTGTATTATACAGCATATACAATTAACATCGCATTTTTATTACATTTTGCTGAAAACTTTGTATTAGGAAACCACATTGTCTACACTGTGCTCTAGTGGAACTGGAAGCTCTAAACCTATAGTCCTGAGGCACCGGGAGGGTGAGTGCAAGAGCACGGTAATTCCGGTGACTTCTTTGCTAATGAAGTAGGACTCATTTTCAAGTCCACCCTTTATCAAACAGATCTCTACGTTGCAATCTAACATACAGAAGACTGTATCTCATGATAACCTTTTCTTCCAGTGCTTTCAAACAGCGAGGCTTTATTAACACTTACATGAAACAGTTCTGAAAATTAAAAACACTTCCACCTCTTTTATTCTCTCTGAACAGACAATATGTTTTAATGGAGCAAATTCTCAACTTTCAGACTACAAATTCAAGTGCATAATAAATATTGCATTTCTTGGGCTGGGCGGGGTGGCTCACTCCTATAATCCCACCACTTTGGGAAGCCGAGGCAGGTGGATCACTTGAGGTCAGGAGTTCGAGACCATCCTGGCCAACATGGTGAAACCCTGTCTCTACTAAAAATACAAAAAGTAGCCGGGTGTGATGGTGTGTGCTTGTAATCCCAGCTACTCAGGAGGCTGAGGCAGGAGCATTACTTGAACTCAGCAGGCGGAGGTTGCAGTGGGACGAGATCAAATCACTGTACTCTAGCCTGGGCAACAGAGCGAGACTCCATCTCAAAAACATCTACATCTATATCTATATCTATCTATGTATCTATCTATCTATTGCATTTATTTAAATAGACTTAATTTTAACTGTATACCTTCATTTAGTTGGTTTCTGGGAAGCAATTGCTGCCATTTTGGTAGTTCTCTCAGTATGAAAAATAAAATTAAGTCATTCTCCCATTACAGAGAGTGTGGTGGTTAATTTTATGTGTCACCTTGACTGGATTAAGAGATAACATGACAGCTGGTAAAGCATTACTTCTGGGTGTATCCATGAGGATGTTTCTGAAAGAGACTGATTTTTGAAGCAGGGACTGAGTAAGGGAGATCTTCCCTCACTCAATGTGGGCAGGCACCATTCAGTCACCAAGTTCCTGGATAGAAAAAAAAGGCAGAGGAAAGGAAAATACCCTCTGTCTCTCTCTTCCCCTCCCTCTCTCTCCCCCTGGGAGCTGGGACGCCCATCTTCTCCTATGCTTGGACATTCGAAGTCCACATTCTCCCCATTCCAACCAGAAACTGACACAAATACTATCCTGGCTGGGTTGTAGCCAGTTTTCTTTTTTTTTTTTTGAGACGGAGTCTCACTCTGTCGCCCAGGCTGGAGTGCAGTGACCGGATCTCAGCTCACTGCAAGCTCCGCCTCCTGGGTTTACGCCATTCTCCTGCCTCAGCCTCCCGAGTAGCTGGGACTACAGGCGCCCGCCACCTCGCCCGGCTAGTTTTTTTGTATTTTTTAGTAGAGACGGGGTTTCACCGTGTAGGCCGGGATGGTCTCGATCTCCTGACCTCGTGATCTGCCCGTCTCGGCCTCCCAAAGTGCTGGGATTACAGGCTTGAGCCACCGCGCCCGGCCGTAGCCAGTTTTCTTAATGTATGTGCTGATTTCTTTAATTATTTCCTCCTATCTCTTCTGGCTATAGGATGGCTCAGTGGAATCCATTTTATTAACACCAACAATTAGTTGTTTCACACCCTGTGTGTAAGGCAGAAGGGCACGGTCTGTCCGTTCTTGGAGATACCAGCTTCAAATTTGCCAACACCAGCAGCAATAATCAGGACAACACAGACAACCTGATATGTCCCTGTAATCATGTTTTTGATAAAGTCTCCCTGGCCTGAGGCATCAGCGATAGTCACTTGCTGGTCTCCAATTTCCACAGGGAGGTATCAATGGTAAGTAATATCACATTCACACTCAGCCTTCAGTTTATCCAACACCCAGGAATAGTGGAAGAAGCCCTTTCCCATCTCAGCAGCCTCCTTCTCAAATTTTTCAGTGGTTCTTTTTGATGCCACCACATGTGTAGATTGGATGGCTAGTAGTGGTGGACCTGCTTGAATCTACGTGTCCAATGGTGACAATGTTGATATGGGTCTTTTTCTTTCCCATTTTGGCTTTTAGGGGTGGTTTTCATGACACCTGTGTTCTGGAAGCAAGGCTGCGGCAATAGGAATCTATATGTATTGATATACATATACATATATTTCTATTCTTACTGTAAGTAGTGCTTTTGGTGGCGGAGTTAGGCAGTCTAAACAACACTCAGTGTTTTCTGCTATTGCTCCCAGTTTTACCTGTGGTTAAGTTGGCCATATGACTAGGTTTTGGCCCACAGGATATGGGGAGAAATGAAATAAGTCATTTCTATGCCAGCCCTTACAAATCATCTCAGACAATCCTCCGTGCTCTCCAAAGTGACCTTGGAAGCCACATGTTTCAGATGGAGTAGCTGGGAACAACCTGGGTCTTCAGTCTCCTGCCTTTGCAAGAGCTCCCAATGCACATCAGACTGCCATGTGAGAAGGAAATGACCCCATATTGTGATTAAGTCCCTGAGATTTGGGGGTTTGCTTGCTCAAGCAGCGAATCCCATTCTATCTCAACTGATACAATCACTGAATGCACACTACGTGTCAAGCACTACTCTGAGTGCCCATACATTAACTAATTTTATAACGAGATACACATATTAGCAAATATCATAACATCATGGTAACAGAATGATACAGAAGGACATGCCTAAAATGGCCATTGAACCCCAAATTTACCACACATGTCCTTCCAGTATTTCTTCTCCATTCTTTCTGCTTGTCTAAATCAGCTTGTCTAAATCTCACCCTAAATTTCATCTCAGTTAAGGAACAAAGCGGCAAACTAGATACGTTAAAGTGAAAAGGAAGAAGTTCTAGTGTGTGTGTTTATTTTATATAAACATGTGAATCCAATCTATTTGCTAAGAGCTTCTTGAGAGCTGTGGAGTCCTACAACCTCTCCTGCTGACAGAGCCTGGTAAATTGACTGCAGAAAGTGGATTAATTTTGCCTTCTCTAAACACAAGCACCACTGCTGTTTAGGTGGCCTCCAAACGGGGAGAGAGTAGGCCCCGTTGTTCTGGTGGTGTTTGTGAGTTGGACCAGGATTAGAGCAGTTGTCGTAGGATGTAGCCTCAACTTGGTTTATCTTGGCCCTTCTTACCACTAAGGATTCTTAGGACCATACAAAGTATGAGAGAAAAAGGAGACTGTCAACAGCTTGTGACAATGGGCAGCAAAGATATGGGAGCTGGTCCCTTTGCAAGGCACACAATTTGACTCACTCTTACAGAGGAGGATGCTAGCAAGCTAGAAACTAGTTCGGTGTAGGTACTACTAAGAAGAATCACCATGCAGAATTTCTCAAAGCCTAGTATATATATTTTTTATTGTACAGGCCAAGTTACAGAGTAGGATGAAGGTAGGGATTATGTTTTTAGTCAAAAACAGAAGCAAAATGGAAATGAACCAGAGTATGGAGCAAAAAAATACCTCCAAGTAGGGGGAGAAAAACCTCAGACCTCGGGGGTGGGGAGGAAAGAAAGGGAAGGTACAATTGTGAACATGACATTGGCTTAAAAGATTATAAATTGTAAGAGGCAGAGAAACTTCAAAAAAGAAAGAAAAAACTCAGTTGCAAAAGCTTTTAATGATGGGAAGGTTGAAACAGAGTGAAGAAAAGCAGTGGTGTGCTGCTCAAACAATGGTGTATGGGTAAGTGTTTAACAACGGGCTCTTCCAAAATCAGTGTGTTCATATGCACGTTTCTTATAAATTTTACTGTGAATAAATGCTTCATTACTATCAATCCTATCTATTTCAACAAAGAAGCTGCTCACATCACTAATCTATGAGTTTAGCTCTGACATGAATATGGGTTGTATTTTCCTGCACATTAGTGAATAAGAGAAAAGTAAAACAATGAAAACGTACATTAGGAAAATTTAAATTAATGAAGATGTGCAAGACTTCTTTACTGAATTAGATAACAGTTTTCAAATACTGAGAGAATATTTTCTCAATTCTCTATGTTATTCACAATGTAAAACCACAGACAGAATACACTTTAAAATTTAATCTGTAGTATTATTTTTTTCCATCACTTTCTTAAGATTAGATAATCAACAAAAAACAAATCAAGCCCTGATTTGTAGTGTGTGCTGATGGCTACAGTGGAAATACTGCCACCATAACTAGTTTCAAGCTATACCAGCAACATGTCACTGAACACAGAGTTAGAAAGAGAGGCGCAGTAGTACCTCATTGTATGCATAGTGTTTCCACCATACAAACGTAATGGACGAAAAAACCAAGTGCATAGAAAATAGTTCTTTATGCTTAGTAGTCACAGGTAATCTCTGAAGTCCCCCAAATTTCTAGCACTCCTAATCCCTTCAAATCTGATGAATCTGATTATGTTTAGGTGGCATGAATTATTTAGGAGCCTGAAACCTCTCAAGAGAGTGTTAGGAAGGGACACTGAAGGGAAAACACTTACCTCTTCCTGATCTCTAGGCATGTCTCTCCTCCCATTTTTGCTTCTCCGAGGCCCTCTCTTCTACTCCAGGCCTCCCAGCAAAACCTGGTTTTCTTATAAAACCAGAAGAGCCTTGAATTGCCAACATTTCTCCTGCTAACATCCCCAAGGCAAGGTTACAAAAGCTGGCTGTCTTTTCAATGAGGACAGAAGAGAGAAGTCTGGAAAACATAACATAAATCGAGAATGTATCTCACTTCAGGAGTTGGTACAGCTGAAGCAAGGCTTCAGTGTGAACACTGGCAATGGGGCCACATGTTCGCAGCCAGTAACGTATTAGATTAGCAATCCCTGGCACAGTTTTTCTAATTGATACTGAAATACCCGAAAAGACTTTATCATATATATATAATATATACATATATACTTATATATTTATACTTTTCTTTTCTTTTTCCTTTTTTTTTTGACAGAGTTTTGCTCTTGTGGCCCAGGCTGGAGTGCACTGGCATGATCTCGGCTCACTGCAACCTCCCCTTTCAGGGTTCAAATGATTCTCCTGCCTCAGCCTCCAGAGTAGCTGGGATTACAGGCACACACCACTACGCCCAGTTAATTTTTGTATTTTTAGTAGAGATGAGGTCTCACCATGTTGGCCAAGATGTTCTCCATCTCCTGACCTTGTGATCTGCCCGCCTCAGCCTCCCAAAGTATTGGGATTACAGGTGTGAGCCACTGCGCCCGGCCATATGTATACTTTTATATACATATACACATATATAATATATACATGTATATACTTACAATATATACATATCTACTATATATAATAGATACACTATATTATATATACATATATACTATACTGTATATACATATACACACTGTATGTATATACATGTATATACTTATTATATATACATATAAGTATATACACATATATGTGTACATGTATATATGTATATACTTATAATATATACCTATATACATCTATATACTTACAATACATGTATATATAATAATATATGTATATATTTTATATATAATATATATGTGTATAACAATGAAAACCCTCTAGCCAGAATCATAAAGGAATAATCACTCTGGAGTAGAATTAAAGGGCATAGTTATGGTCAATACATACTTTACTACATAAAAATAAAGGAGGGGCTGGGTGCGGTGGCTCAAGAGTGTAATCCCAGCACTTTGGGAGGCCAACGCAGGCAGATCACCTGAGATCAGGAGTTCGAGACCAGTCTGGCCAACATGGCGAAACCCCATCTCTATTAAAAATACAAAAATTAGCCAGGAGTGGTGGCGGGCGCCTGTAATCCCAGCTACTTGGGAGGCTGAGGTAAGAGAATCGCTTGAACCCGGGAGGCGGAGGTTGCAGTGAGTCGAGATCGCACCACTACACTCCAGCCTGGGTGACAGACTGAGACTCCATCTCAAAAAACAAAAATAAAATAAAATAAATAAATAAATAGCAGGATGACAAGAAAAAACAAGATGATAGCTGTAAAAAATATTGTATCAAATAATAGAAGGAGATCTCATATGTAGAGGAGTAGCCTAGTACCTGGCACACTAAATCAGTATTTACTATGCATATAATCATAATAGTTGTTACAATAGAAAGATCCAAAGGAAGATTGTATCTCTGAATTTATTACAGGGACAAGAAAAAAAATCAGACAATAAGTTGGCATCTTCAGTATAATGAAAGAAGCTTGACCTCTAAGATACAAGCACAGTAAGCAATACAAATAAGTAAAGGAAATATTTCAAGTTTTGTAATTCAAGAGTAAATCCTTAAAACTACTTAAAAAGCAGGAAAAGGCAAAAGTGTCACTGCAAAACAAAATGAAATTTCTGACATGCAGTAGATTCCAGAAAAGGTATAAAAATCATTTTTTTAAAAAATGTTAAACATAGAGGATTTCTAAACAACGATTAGAAGTACAATTTTAAAACTACAGCTAGTTTCAGGTGTGGCTGTATAAACTGATTCTTTCCTCCCCTTTCCCTACCCCATCACACTCACACATTCCATATCAGAGATAAATCATTACATACAATCTCCCCACAAAGAAGTCTGAATCCTCACCAGAAGCTGTGCATATGGCAAAAGGTAAATCAGTTTGCTGACCAGTTGACCTTAGAATAGGAAGATTATCCTTGATTATCTAGGTAGGCTGATCAAATCACACGGATGCTTACATGTGGAAAGCAGAGGTGGAAGGGTTAGCATTAGAGTGATGTGGTGTTAGAAAGATTTGACCAGTCACTGCTGGCTTTGAAGACAGAAATGAGGCACAAGCAAAGAAATGTGGGCAGCCTCTCAAAAATGGAAAAGGAAAAATAAAAAAGGATTCTTCCCTAGAGACCCATTTCTTATTTCTGACCTTCAGAACTATAAGATCATAAATTTGTTCTGTTAATACACTAATTTGGGGTAATTTGTTACAGCAGCAATAGGAAATGAACACAAGCCGGAATAAATTCCACACAGCACACAAGGCTCTTTGCCTTTTATGCTCACCTTCTGCTCCTCATCTCTATACTAAAGAGGCTGTCTTCTGTTGGGTCCATTTCATTTTTCTTCTGTATGCTTCTTTGTATCTTTTTTTTAAACAAAAAAAGATACATTTTAAAATGTTTATAATGTAAACTTTCAATACATGCAAAGTGAACGGAAAAGTATAATGAACTCTCATATACCCACTGCCCACCTTCCATGGTTATTAACCTTTTGTGATTCTTGCTTCATCTAACCCCTACCCACTTCCCATCCTCCTCATGTCATCATTCTTCATAGTTTTTTTAAAATGTAAAATGTACATATACAAATCTAAAATTTTAAATGAACAAATCTTCACTATCCATTCTGACAAATGGATGTGTTCATGTAACCAAGACTGCTATCATCATATGGAACGTTTCCATGTTTCTAGAAAGTTCCCCAATGTTCCTCCCCGCTCTCCATATCTACTTTTCCTGGTCTAGAGTATCATATAAATGGATGCTCTAAATCAAGCTTGTCCATCCTGCTGCATGTGGCCCAGGATGGCTTTGAATGCAGCTGAACACAAATTCACAAACTTTGTTACTGTTTCTTAAAATATTATCAGTTTTGACCAGGCACAGTGGCTCATGCCTGTAATCCCATCACTTTGGGAGGCCAAGGCAGGTGGCTCACTTGAGGTCAGGAATTTACGACCAGACTGACCAACATGGTGAAACCCCATCTCTACTAAGAATACAAAAAAATTAGCTGGGTGTGGTGGCAGGCACCTGTTAATCCCAGCTACTCAGGAGACCAAGGCAGGAGAATCACTCAAACCCAGCGGGCAGAGGTTGCAGTGAGCTGACATCACGTCATTGCACTCCAGCCTGGAGTGTTTGTAGGGTACAAAAAATTAGCCAGGAGTGGTGGCATGCACCTGTAATCCCAGCTACTCAGGAGACTGAGGCAGGAGAATCACTTGAACCCGGGAGGTGGAGGTTGCAGGGAGCCGAGATTGCACCACTGTACTCCAGCCTGGGCGACAAAGCGAGACTCTGTCTCAAAAAAAAAAAAAAAAAAAATTTTATATATATATCCTCAGACTAGGGTTCATAGGAAGCGACCGTAAATGTTTGTTAATGAGGATTATAACATGCTTTTCTGAGGGATGGGGAGAGTTTGATAACGATGATGGTGCAAATATGTGTAACTGCAGCTAATTGTTGGCTTCTCCAGGAAACCACAGAGGAAGAGACAGTGTTAAGGAACTTGGAGATCTCCCAGGAAGAACTTTGCAAAAGCTTTTCTGTAAAAATGTAAATATAAAACGTATGAAATCAATTTTAAACATTTCCATTTCCATTCACATCTCTCATTACCTTCCTTTCTGAAAATTTCTGATTTGTTGGATAATTCTGAAAGGGTCCCTTTTCCTGCTAAGGTAAATATTTTGAGTTTTACCTGGTGAATTGCTCAATTCCTAGCTGAACATAAAATTTTAGTCTAAAGTAGTAAAATTATTTCACGACTTCTGGATCAGAAAAATATTTTAACATGTTTTTACAAGTAATTAATATACAAGTTCAGAGTACAAAAGGGTTTACAATATATGTAAGTCTCCCTCCCACTCATGAACCACTATCTTCAAGACCTTCCTTGACTCTGCCCTTCACTAGCGCTAATCAGCTCCAATGTTTCCGTGGGTTAGGCATGTAACATAAATGAGTAATGCAAGTGTGTCTGTTGTATAATGTCATATTAAATTGTATTCTTTCAACATCATATGATTTACTTGCATGCTTGTGTTCTTTTGCCAAAAAAAACCCCAAAAACCCACTCTTTCTCCTTATTTTGGAAATGGCTGACCCTCTCAGTCCTTCATTTTCTCTCACTTTTGATATTGTAACCATCCAACAGGTTCTTCCTGCTCACTGCACAGACAAAATCCATTCACTGAGACCATGGCATTGCAATAGAAAAAGAGTTTAATTGATTCAAGGCCAGCCTACACAGGAGAACTGGAGTTATCACTCAAATCACTCTCCCTGAGGGCTCTGAGGTTAGGGGTTTTTATGGATAATGTAGTGGGCAAGGGGGTAGGGAATGGGTGCTGCTGACTGGCTGGGGATGAAATAATAGGAGAACATTCCTTGTGTACTGAGTCCACCTCTGGGTGGGGCCACAGGATCACCTGAGTCATGAGTCATAAGTCTCTATGGGGTGAGTCTGAAAGATACCGCAAAAAAAAAAACAGTCCTAGATTCTATAGTAATGATGTTACCTATAGGAGCAATTGGGGAAGTCACAAATCTTGTGACCTCTGGCCACATTGATTCCTGAGCAGTAAGGGACTATAGAAACTATACCTACATCTTAGCACAGTTCAGGCCCCTCTCATGATCCTATTCTCTTGGCCTTTCTTACAAAGGTGGTTTTTGGTCCCTGAGCAAGGAGGTAGTTAGCTTTAGGAAGCGGCTATTATAATCCTTTCTTTCAAGTTAAACTATAAACTACATTCCTCCCCAAAGTTCAATTGGCTTAAGTCCAGGAATGACCAAGGACAGCTTGGAGGTCAGAAGGAAGATGGAGTCAACTATGTCAGATTCCTCTTGTCATAATTTTGCCAAGGCAGTTTCAATACAAGTAGTAGTTCCCTTTCCTCTTGATTTTTACTAAGAAAAGTAGAAGCACAAGCTTCATGATAAATAGCAATTGATGTGTTCAATTTCAGAAAGATGAGGGAGTTTGACCTACTGGAGAGGACATGAGTACCTGAAGGATAAAACTACTACTTGGCTCCTGGTTCCAAGACATTTTTTGTATATAAGAATTGAAGGTTGATGTTGTTAGGCGTCCTGATATTTTTATGATTTTTTTAAAATGTGAAATTTCTTGATTTTTATTTTGGCAACAAATGTAGTTTTTGTTTTGTTTTGTTTTGAGATGGAGTCTCACTCTGTCACCCAGGCTGGTGATCTCACTCTGTCACCCAGACTGGTGATTTTTCTGCCTCAGCCTCCTGAATAGCTGGCTAATTTTTTTATTTTTAGTAGAGACATGGTTTCACCATATTGGCGAAGCTGGTCTCAAATACCTGACCTTGCAATCTGCCTGCCTCGGCCTCCTAAAATGCTGGGATTACAGGCAAGAGCCACTGTGCCCGGCCCAAACGTAGTACTATTTTTAAAACACCGGATAGGCCAACACCGTTCAAACAAAACAGGTCTGTGGGCTGAATTTGGTCCAATGGTGGCAGTTTTGTTATACAACAGTTTGCCCTCTTCTCATGGCAATACTATGTACATATGGGAGATTATTCGTTATCAGGACATACAGACCTAAAGCATAGGTTTTCATGGCTAGTATGGATGTAATTTATTGTCTAGTTTCTATACATGGACATTTATATTGATTCCAATCTTTTGCCATTTCATACAGTGGAGAAATAAACATCATCATACATACATCTTTGCATATGTGGAAATGATTCCACAGGATAAATGCCTAGAAGTAGAATTGCAAAACAAGGGCTTCATAAAACATAATGATAACCACATATAAATGGTGATGGAGGTAAGTTTCTCCTTTTTTTGTGGTTAAAGTCTTTTATCCTTAATTTTTCTTTTTTGTTGTTGTTGTTCAAGTCTTTTGGTTTCTCTTATTTTCTAAAATAACAAGGAAGTAATGATTACAAAGACACTATTTGTACAACCCTACAATCCCAGGAAGATCTACAGTTTGCATAGGTGGGTACAGCAAGTTGCTAACTGGACCTGCCATTGAAATAGTCACCACACTAAACAAAGAAAATTCCAAGAGTCCTGCATTAGGGAATTGTACTGCCAATGACTAGGTCTACCCTTGGTGGTATTGTGAGTGCATGGGTCCAGACTTATGATTCTGACAATTAAGGGAAAAGGAATTTTCTTTATGCTCTGTGTATTTGTGTATGTGTGTGGCATGGGTGGGTTGGGCGTGGGGTGGGTAGCGAGGAGGAGATGAAAGGTGCCTGAAGTAAAAAGGATGCACAGGACCCTTTGATTTTAGTCCCTAAAAATTGGCTTCATAACCTTTCACAGGCCACATCCCTTTTATGGGCTCTAGTTTCCCTTTAAAACATAAAAGGTTTGTGTTGGAAAGGAAAAGGAGTATTTAAAGCCACGAAGCCGACTTATATTACCGAAGGAGAGAATGCAGATAGAGAGGGAGAGGAGATGTCAAGATGGCTGGCTGACATCTGGGCCTGTCCAACATCGAGAAATTTGGGAGGGGAGCCAGCAAAGGGGCCTGGGAGCAGCAGTTCCGGACAAAAAGGAGAACGTGACATCCAGAGAGCCAAGAGAAAAAGTGGCTGAAGGAGTGCTCAGCACTGGCATCTCAGCTGAATGCTGCGGCAGGCTCAGGGGCCACAAACAACAGGGAGCTGGTGGAGGCCTTGACGAGGACCATTTCAACAAACTGATGGGCTTAAAATCCAGAAGAAAGTTTGTTTAAACAGTTAATGAACAAATCATTTTGACGCCTTTTATAAACCACACAAGCTTATTCCAAACCCGTTACTGGCCTAACTGACTGAAGTCCCTTTCCGACCTGATCCTCAGAGATTCTAAGGGACTTGGCCTATCCACGACTCTTCCTCTTGCTTCTCACCTCCCAAGATTGCCCTCAGGATGTGAAAGTGCTTTCAAACAAAGATGCCCAACAAAGAAGCTGGGCAAATGTGCAAGAATTAGTTTGTATTAATCTATTACTGTATTTCACCTTGCACTCTCCTTCGTGCTTCGTGCTTCGTGCTTCGTTTCCTTCGTGCTCCCTCAATATCCAACTCTTAATAAACTCATGGGTCCCGGTGAGCATTCACCACTTCTGATTCCACGCCTTTAGCCCTTCCCGTCCCCGCCCAACTCTCGCTCCCTCCCCTGGCCAAATCTCTAACCCTCAAGGCTAATTCTGAATTCCAAACCGGAAGCAAGAGGGCGGGGCCACGTGACAGGCGATGGATTGCGCCAGTCCGTTCCCGATGCACTATGCGCATGCGCTAATCCCCCGCGGACCGTTCGTGCTGCCCTCCTAGAAAGGGTGAAGTGGCTGTTTCCGTGACGGACTGAGTACGGGTGCCTGTCAGGCTCTTGCGGAAGTCCATGCGCCATTGGGAGGGCCTGTGCCGCGGCTCTGTGCCCTTGCTGCTGAACGCCTCTTCCTGGGTCATTCCTGGACCAGGAGCCGGGCTGGGGCTCACACGGGGGCTCCCGCGTGGCCGTCTCGGCGCCTGCGTGACCTCCCCGCCGGCGGGATGTGGCGACTACGTCGGGCCGCTGTGGCCTGGTAAGTGCAGGCTCTAATCTGGCCCTGTTAATTCTGGGGCCTCTTGAGAGTGGGGTTGTCTTATCTCTATGTCCAAAATGTGCAGATAACTCTCAGGCCGGGCCGAGCGCAGTTGGAGAATTCCCAGATGTTCTTAAGGACCCAGAATGACAGGAGCCCTGCCTGGGCTTACGTTCGGAGCCGGCTTCAATTCTGGCCCTTGTCTCTGGCCCTATCCAACCCGAAAATTCTGGACGCCTCTCAATCTTGGCCTGTTTCTATTGTCCTTTTGTCTCTGCCCTTTAGACTCTTGTGTCCTCACTGTTCTGTCTGACTCTGGTTGCCTTTTTTGCCTTTTTTCTGTCCTCTCCATGCCAGGTTTGGGTCTGTCCATGAGTCACCTCTCTCCACATTTCTCCTAACTCTCGCTGTCTTCTTTTTCTTCCATTTCCACGCCATGCGTACATTGCATCTTCAGGTACCTGGGCTCTTCTGTCGGGTAAAGGGGCGTCCGTCTCTTTCTCTAGCCCGCTGATAGGAGTCAGAACTAGAGCAGTGACGCACACGGTGTCAGAGGTGGTGATTCGAGATGCCCTTTCAATAGCAGCTTTTTTCAGTGTGTAGAGAGGGAGACTTGCTTTTTGATGCAAGGTGGTGAACGTGGCACCACCGTTCAATCATTGTTGCTCTGGGCTGGTTTAATTCTAAAAAGAAAATCATAGAAATCTTTTCATTTCTGTGGGTTACTATATACATTGTAATGAGTTTAAATTGGATTTTATAGGAAATTTTGTTCTAATATCCTTAGATACCTTCAAGCTTAGCTCATTGTTGAAGGCATTTGGTAGGAAGTAATATGCACCAAGCAAAATTGGAAAAACGTGGTTTTCCTGAATTAACTTCTAAACACTTGTCTTGAATTTTTTCCAGACCTTTTTAAGTGTTGTAGATAATTTATCGTGTTTATAAGGAATGGAATGTATTTGTTAGTTTTGTTTTGTTTTGTTTTGAGCCGGAGTCTCGCTCTGTCGTCCAGGCTGGAGTGCAGTGGCGCGATCTCCGCTCACTGCAACCTCCACCTCCCGGGTTCAAGCAATTCTCCTGTCTCCGCCTCCCTAGTACCTGGGATTACAGGCGCCCATTACCACGCTTGGCTAATTTTTGTATTTTTAGTAGAGACAGAGTTTCACCATTTTGGCCAGGCTGGTCTGGAACTCCTGACCTCATGTGATCCACCCTCCTCGGCCTCCCAAAGTGCTGGGATTACAGCCGTGAGCCACCGCACCCGGCCCAATTTGTTTTATATACTGGAGTCCAAAATGCAGAACTAGACGAGATACAATAGTTAACGGTGTTAGTTAATTAGAATTATTGCATAGGTATTTTTAATCTCACGGAATTTTAGTCTTTGAGTAAGTTCACAGCCCTTGGTATTAAAGTAAGTTATTTACAACCTTTGCATTTCTACTTCTCAATATTTAGCGGGGAAACGTATCTGATTTTCTTTAAATAAAAAGAGAAAAGCCTGCAGAAGACAGCATTCTCTGTTGGAGCAATTAAGATGTATAGGAAGAACTACAAAGATGGAGTTTTAAAACACACTGATTTGTAAGTGGTATTTATTTAATTGGATGTCATTGGGCTAAATTATTTCTAAAGTTACCATGGATACTATTGAGTCATGGCTTGAAAATGTCTCCTGGTGATAGCACAGTTTAGCTACCTAAAGAAGTAGAGATGTGGGAAGCCAGAAGCCCCAAACTCTGGAATCTGTCTTTTGCTATAGTTCCTTTGCATGTTGTGAAAGAATACAGTTAAATTCCTGCTCCCTAACAGATGAGAGCATAAGCATTTTTTTGACATACATATATAAATGCGTGCTCATGGACATGTGAAAAGATCAATACTAACATTTATTTGGGTGCAATAAATAATTTGTGTAAAATTATTTTTAAAAGAATTACATATCAGGAAATGATATATTGATTAAAAGTGATGGTCATTGAACAAGAGAGTAGTTGATTTCTAGGGGAAACCTATTTTGCATCATATTTGATTTTTAGTTTTGACTGAATATTGAAGTCTATATTCAAAATTCTTTTCCTTTAGAACTGTAAAGGCATTGCTACATTTTCTTCTAATGTAAGTGTTTGGTGCTGCTGAGAATTCTCATGACAATCTTGTTTTTTTCGTCTTCATGATTATCTTGTTTTTCCCTTCACGGAACCTCTTAGGGTCTTTATCCGTTATCCTAAATTTCTCAAGGCTTGGACCAGATGTGGGTTTGGTTTTCTTTTCTTTTGCTACTCACGTGACTTGGCTCACTCAGTGGGCCTTTCCCTTTATCTTTCTTCATTTCTGAGAAGTTTTTTTCTCTTATTTTTTTATTTTCTTCCTTTCATTTTTCCTGTTCTTTTTCTTTCTAGACATCTCTTAGGTGGATAGTGGTCCTCTTAGATTGATCTGTTATGTCCGTGATTTCCAAAATAAGACCTTTACTCATCGTCTGTTAACAGGAAAAGCATACATGTACCCTATGTATGTATGCACACTTTTTTATTTTTAAATTATATATGTATCTGTACCAATTATTTACATTGTAAGTCAACCCTAACATAATCTTAAAGGATAAGATACAAAACATACTGCATCTAGAAACTTCAGTACTTTCTTCCTGAATTCCAGTAGATCCTGTTGTTCATCCCACGGGATGCCTTCCGCCCCCATCCTCCCGCTCCCTTTGGATACCACATTCCCACATCTCTGCATAACTTAACTTTCCTTTTATGTTTTTCACCTTTTTTCTTTGCTTTTTATGTCCTAGGAAATTTCCTTAATTCATTTTATGGTTTTACTGTTGATTTTTTTTTAATACTGGCCATTGCAACTTTATTTATTTATTTATTTATTTGTTTAACACAGGGTCTTGCCATCTTGTCCAGGCTGGCCTCGAACTCCTGGGCTCAGGTGATCATCTCACCTTGGCCTCCCAAAATGCTGAGATTACAGGCGTAATCTGTGGCAACTTAAATTTTTTATTTTTATTTTTCCTTTTAGAGGGCACCTAGCACTGAGTATTGCAACTTTCATTTCCATGAACTTTTAAAAACATTTATTAAACTCTTAAAGACATATTTAATTCTGTACACTTTCTATTGTTCTTTGATTGCTGTTTTTGAATAACAACAAGGAGTACGCGTTGGCATTTTGATGGTATCCTCTTAATAGTCACAGTAATAGTTCCCTTGGCATGCTGTATACCCTCAAGTCTTAAATGTTTTGTATGCAGCTATACATTGACAGTGGAATGGTCTTGCTCCAACTGGATCAGCAAGAACATAAAGAATCATTTAGCTGGTACAAAGCTGTGACTTGTGAATTCCCTGTTAACACCAAAGAGTCGTGTGAGACTCCGTAGTGAAACTAAAGATGACTTGTGAGTTCCACACTGAGACCAAATAAGTCTTTATGATGGTGACAGAGAGCGGTGTCAATGGCTAAAGTTTTGGTCAATCTCTCTAAATTGAGGGGCTGACCAAAATGGGGAACTTAACTATATTAGACATAATTTTGAGAAACATGGGTATGTAGATGGTAATGGAGGAAATGGGTGTAGATGAGATTGCCTAGGGAGAGTGAGAAGTACGTTAGGTCTAAGCCCTGATGAGTTCCCAACGTTTCCAAGGTAGTTGAGAATACTGAAAATGAGTGGCCAGTGAGATAGAGGTAAAACTGGAGACTGCCCAAGGAAGAGGAAGTTTCAACAGTGAGGAGGTGTCAGCGTTGTCAGGAATTGCTGAGAGGTTAGATGAAACCAGCATTGAGCAAAATGGCCATTGGAAGCCTGCGGTGCCCTCAGTAAGAGCTGTTTCACTGAAGTGATAGAAATGGAAATCAGGCTGAGCACAGTGGCTCACTCCTATAAATCCAGCACTTTGGGAGGCCAAGGTGGACGGATCACCTGAGGTCAGGAGTTCGAGACCAGCCTGGCCAACGTGGTGAAACTCTGTCTCTACTAAAAATACAAAAATTAGTCGGGTGTGGTGACGGGCGCCTGTAATCCCAGCTACTCAGGAGGCTGAGGCAGGAGAATCGCTTGAGCCCCGGAGGTGGGGGTTGCAGTGAGCAGAGATCGAGCCATTGCACTCCAGCCTGGGTGACAGAGCAATACACTGTTTCAAAGAAAAAAAAAAAAAGAAATGGAAATCAGGATGGTTTGGCTTTTATTTTAATAAAATAGCTAGAGCAGGGAAATGGGGTACTTTTTTTTCCCTTTTAAGATGAGAGATAGCCGGGCGTGGTGGCTCACACCTGTAATCCCAGCACTTTGAAAGGGAGGATCGCTTGAGCTCAGGAGTTTGAGACCAGCCTGGGCAACATAGCAAGACCTTGTCTCTACTAAAATTAAAAAAAAAAATTAACTGGGCATTCTGGCACACAACTCTAGTCCCAGCTATGTGTGATGTTGAGGCAGGAGGATCACACTTAGCCCAGATAGTCGGGGCTGCAGTGAGCCCTGATAATGCCATTGCACTCCAGCTTGGGCAACAGAGCAAGACTTTATCTCAAAAATAAATAAATAAATAAATACCCTGTCTCACAAATAAATAATAAAGATGAGAGGAGAGATTTGACTTAAGATTCCTCAAAAGGCAGGAGGAAAGAGAATTCCAAACAGCGATTCACCTTTAATGGGAGGAAGATCGCTTAATTTTATGGGTAGAAGAGGATTGGTGGAGATACAGTATGTGAACAGCTTTTATATGAGGAAGTTGAACATGTGTCATTGTAATAGGTTCCATTCTCTGTGAAGTAGAGGACAAGGTCATCTACTGAGAGTTGGGGGAGATCAAGAGAGATAAGGGGAGATCAGAAGAGCTTGGAGAACAAGAAATACTCCTAGCAGAGAATGGAAGAATGAATTGCTAAGAGAGATGAAGTAGGATTGTTAGGTAATTTTGAGGGCCTTGTTGAGATGTGCTTGCAGTTGGGTGTGATTTTCTCCAGTAGTGCTTTATTTCCCTGGGTACAGGCATAGAGAAAAACAATAAGGCTCATGTAGGGTTTGTATTTTGTTGGACAAGTCAAACACAAAAATCAGAGGACAAGGGAGTTTAGAATATTTGCAAAAGAGTTATTGAAATGATGAACCATATAATCTAAGGTGGATAAGTGGGTGAATAGATAAGGAGCATGTGAATAGGTAAGGAGAAGAAATATCAGATTATTGATTGTTGACAATGACTCTCTAATACAGCTATTATGCCATCTTAACTGATTAAGAAACTAAGGCTTCAGGAAATTCATAATTTGCCCAAACTGCACAGCTAGTAAGCAGTGAAAATGTGATTGGAACCAGAGTTCTTCTGACTCAGTAGACTAAATGGATGTAAGGATGTAGTTGAAAGAAGGGTGAGCTAAATGTTGTGGAACCTTGAGCTCTTTCTCTGGTTGATATGCCTGTCTGTAAGTGATAACATGGGTCACCCTGGATAAACCCTTGTGATGATTAGTGACTTTCCTTTGTCCTTCCTCCTATGCCTAGTCTGCCATTCCCATATCCTTTCCTTTTCCCTTTTCCTTTCTCATTGCTGCCACCTAATTTTAGGCTCTTCCCCTTACATCTGGGTAACTGAAATAAGATCACCTTTTTGTTCCCCTTCTGATCCACTTTGACCTAACATTATCTTTACTATTTTCTTTAAATTACTGTTTCGTTAGTCTTATTCTACTCAGGAACTCTCTGTAGTTCCCCATTGCCTACAAAACAAAGTTGAGCCTCAGCCTTGTATTCAATGACTGTTCAATTGGATATTCAGTCCAGTTTTACTCCTCCTATGAGCCTTCTATGCCAGCTCCTTGGGTCTTTTGCCCTTTCATTGTCTTATCTCTGTGCTCTTCTTTCTCTTTTTTATTTTATTTTATTTTTTTACATTTTTGGTTTTCTTTTTTGTTTCTTTTTTTTGTTTGTTTATTAAACCTCCATCACACTTCATCCTATAGAGTTTTGAACCAGAGCATGGTGCATTATCATCCGGGGGCTCTGGAGGAAGTGGCAGGGAATCCAAAATGTCACCTTCGCTTCTTATCTGGGGCCACATGTATTTCTGCATCTGCTGCTTCCCACACTCTTGCCCACAAGTGTTGCTTGTGGAAATAATTTGAGATTTACTGTCTGGCTGACCCTAGTTTCAATCTCTTTTCCACCATTTGCTAGTCATTCTACCTTAGGCAAAATATAGTATTCAAAGAAAACTTCGGACAAGTTAAATTTGACGGAGTTTAATTGAGCAAAGAAAAGAAATGATTCCCAAATTGGGCAGTCTCCAGAATCACTGCAGATTCAGAGAGACTCCAGGGGGGGCTCATGGTCAGAACAAATTTATAGACAGAAAAGGTAAAGGGACATACAGGAATCGAAATTGAGACATAGAAACAGTGAGATTGGTTACAGCTCGGTGTTTACCGTATTTGAACGCAGTTTGAACACTCAGCGGTCTGTGAGTGGTTGAAGTATGGCTGCTGGGATTGGCCAATACTCAGCTGTTACTACAGATGCATACTACGCAGTTAGGTTTTCAGTTTTGTCTTCCTATTAAGCTAGGTCAGAGTTTGTCCACAAGGATTCAAATATAAAAGTACGGAGTCCTTCTCAGGCCATGTTTAGTTCGCTTTAACAATTCCCCCCTTTTGGTCAGCCCCTCAATTTAGAGAGACTGACCAAAACTTTAGCCATTGACACCACTCTCTGTCACCATCATAAAGATTTATTTGGTCTCAGTGTGGAACTCACAAGTCATCTTTAGTTTCACTACGGAGTCTCACACGTCTTCTTTGGTGTTAATAGGGAATTCACAAGTCGCAGCTTTGTATCAGCTAAATGATTCTTTATGTTCTTGCCGATCCAGTTGGAGCAAGACCATTCCACTGTCAATGTATAGCTGCATACAAAACATTTAAGACTTGAGGGTATACAGTGCGCCAAGGGGACTATTCTTATGACTGTCAAGAGGATACCATCAAAATGCTAAGGTGTACTCTTTAAGTTCTTAAGAAATGAACTGAACCAAATTAGCCAAGTTAAGGTTCAGACAATATAAGCAGTTCAGCAGCATTAGGGTCTAATTGGTCAGAGTCTTCATGTGGAGCATGATAGTGCTTAAGGATCATAGTGCGCTATAAAGTAGCTTGACTTAAAGAGGTAATCGTTTTCATTGTTACACTGGTAATACAAGTCATAACTTGGAAACCTACTAGAAGAAATATAAAGATTAGAAACCCTTGGAAAACCCAAGTTTGCCATTCATCACTTAGGATGCCTGCAAACCAACTGTTAGTAGCTCCTATGAACATATCATGGGTTCCTTTCTCTTGAGAGATTCCTTTAATGTACTTGGTGGCAGTGTCTAAGGAAACAGCAGTATCAGCCACCTTTTTAATTAAGCTTTCTGTAGTAACAGAATCAGGGGAGAGATAAGTACAAAATTCAGTTTTGTTAAACACCATATAACATAGGCCTCCAGCTTGAGCAAAAAGAAGACCTAAGACTGTATGATCTAACATTAAGTGTTTTTGTTGAATATGTATGTTGTCATGTCCCTTTCTGAGAGTAGCTTCTACCCATCTGAAACCCTGGGAGGTCTGACTGGCTACAAAATCCAAGATTTTTCCCAATACACAAATTAGCTTTGAATTCCGTACAAACGGTACTTCACTACCACCAAGAGTGAACCCCCAGGAACCCCACTGGAATCTTTCCCCAGTAGAAACTAGCTTATCCTTGTCCATTTCGAGGCTAGTGCTAATTTCATTTTTTGATCATTTTGGCTTCCAATTATAAGAGCTATCATGAGAATTTTCAGGGGAAGCAATTGGAAAGGCAGGAGCAGGCCAGCAAGGAGGCAGAACAGAATATGCAGATTCTCCACAGACCCAATATAGACCCTCGGGTTGGAAAAGGGGGCCACCTAGTTGTATTTGAGCAGGGATCATTCAGGTTTGTTCAACCATAAATCTGTGTAGCTCCTGAATATCATCCAGTAGGAAATTTACTTTTCTGTGGCCCCTTTATAGTGTGTTGTAAGGGTGTATAACCACATCTAGTAAAAAGAGACACTACTGGATTGAATCTGGTTACATTATACAAGCAATATTTCGTACTAACATAAGTAATTCCCAGATCTTGAGTGTGTGATGCCTGCAAGCCTAGTATACATTTTGCAGACATCACTTAGATTGGTTTTTTATATTTAGTGTGATCGACTTACCAATTGAAAAAGAGTATTGTTTTTAGTGAGTGTAGGAAAGCAAGTACTAGTGATGTTTGAGTATCAAGAATAGCTTTCCATTCTTCCCTTGGAGTTTCAGGGTGACTCACTGGGAAATGTGGAGGGACACTGGCACCCATGGAATCGTTTCCTGATTTTTTGGAGTTAGCCCACAAACACAATAATTACCCTAGAGCATAAGCTCGAGCTGAAGCCATCCACTGACTATGGTCCCATGGATTTTTATGTAAGGAAAAGGAAAGGATTAGGGCAAAAAATGAGGAAAACAGAAAAAGACATGAGGCTTTCATGGTGGCAGAGAAGTCTTGATCCGTGATCTTGAGAGAGCTACTGCAACTAGGATGCTGTCTGCTTCTGGGGAGAGATTTCCCTGGTCAACTTTTCCTTAAAGTCTCCAACACGTGTACAGTTCCAGGAGTCTGAAGGGACCCTTTTGACCTGTGAGATGTGGACCCATGATTCAAAGCCCTGAAGCGTCACTGCACTCTGGGTAGTGAGAAGAACTTGGTATGGTCCCATCCAACGAGGTTCAAGAGTGATCTTCCTCTGATGTCATTTCCAGAAGGCCCAGTCTCCAGGTTCCAGACCATGGAGTTGATTGTCCTCAGTTGGTGGATGTCAAAACGCTTCCTTTACCTGGTGGAAGTATACTTTGGCATAATACATTAAAGCCTTGCAGTATTTAGTCATATCAGAGTTTAAGAGCAGGAGAAGCATGATATTATTAGGGACATGGGCCTCCCAGTGACTATTTCATAAGGAGTCAATTTATATTTTCTTTTTTTTTTTTTTTTTTTGAGACTGAGTCTCGCTCTGTCGCCCAGGCTGGAGTGCAGTGGCCGGATCTCAGCTCACTGCAAGCTCCGCCTCCCGGGTTCACGCCATTCTCCGGCCTCAGCCTCCCGAGTAGCTGGGACTACAGGCGCCCGCCACCTCGCCCGGCTAGTTTTTTGTATTTCTTAATAGAAACGGGGTTTCACCGTGTTAGCCAGGATGGTCTCGATCTCCTGACCTCGTGATCCGCCCGTCTCGGCCTCCCAAAGTGCTGGGATTACAGGCTTGAGCCACCGCACCCGGCCGTTAATTTATATTTTCCAACAGGAGTGAATCTGATTGACATTAAAGACAAAAGGTAGTACCTTTGGCCAAGGCAACTCAGTTGATTTAGTTAACTTGGCCAGTTTCAGTTTTCAGATGCCATTTCTCTTTCAACCTTTCCGAAAGACTGAGGGTTATAAGGACAATGGTAATGCCACTGTGTCAGTAACACCTTATTTAACTGCTTTATAACTTGCCCAGTAAAATGAGTTCCTCTATCACTGGAGATTTTTAGAGGAATCCCCCATAAAGGAAAAACATTTTCTTGATAATTTCTTAGCTGTGGTCACAGCATCAGCTTTCCTACATGGGAAGGCCTTTATCCAGGCAGAAAACATGCAAACTATTACAAGAACATACTGATACCCCATTGAGGGTGGTAACTGAATGAAGTCTATCTGTAAATGTTCAAATGGTCCATCAGGTGGGGGAAGTATACTACCTCAAGTTTTTCCAGGATTATGAGTTTGACAAGTCAAACATTGATTATAAACCATTTTAGCAATTTTGGAACAGTCACCCCACCAGTACTTTTTCATAATTTGGATCATTTTGTCTGTTCCATGATGAGCTGTGGGGTGCTGAGCTTTCAGTAATGGAAGATTCAAGGAGGACCAGGTGGCCGTCCGGGCCCTCTGTGAGTCCTCCCTTCACGTTAAAGTTACATCCTTTTAGATACCAATTTTGTTTTTCCAAATCAGATGCATTGCACTGTTCATTAGGTCATCATAAGGAATTTGGCTTAATCTTATGGAGTTCATTCAGACTGCATATCTTGATGGTTTCAGCACTAGCTGATTTAGCATAAAAATCTGCTAAAGCATTTCCCTGATATTTGGGTTCATTTCTACAAGTATGAGCTTCAATCTTAATAACAGCAATCTGCATTCATAACGGGATAGCAGAAAGGAGCTCATCTGTTTGGAGTCCATCATTGATGGGGATCCCACTAGAGGTGAGAAACCTTCGTAGTTTCCATATCGTACCAAAATCACGTACTACTCCAAAAGCATATCTACTTTCCATAAATTTTTACTGACTTGTCCTTAGCTATATGACATGTTCAGGTAAGGGCAGAAAGCTCTACAGGTTGGGCTGACTTGAATTAAGAGTTCCCTTCTCTATTAACTCATTTTTGGTAGTAATAGCATATCTTGCCTGATTTTTTTTTTTCTGAGTTTTTGTCATAGGACCCATCAACAAAAAATAGTAATTTCAGGATTATCCAGTGGCGTATCTTGTATATCAACACGAGGGACCACTATTTCTGACACTACACTTATACAGTTGTGGTCTTCACCATCATCAGGCAGAGATAACAGAGTGTCTGGGTTAAGTAGATTACAGCCTTTTAGATGAAGATTAGAAGGAGATAGGAGAAGTAATTCATAAGATGTTAGTCTACTTGCTGAAAAATTCTGGGTTTGATTGGAATTTAATAGACTTTCCACAGCATCTGGGACTTGCAAATTAAGTTCATTTTGTGAAACCAGATCTGATGAAGCTTCTACCAGCTTGGTGGCTGTGGCTACTGCTTTTAAACAATCAGGATATGCCTTAGAGACTGGGCCTAATTGCAGGCTGTCGTATGCAGTGGTCCTATGTTTAGCACCGTGTTCATGAGTAAGGACTCCTAATGCCTGATGGTAACACTCATGAACAAAGTGAAAGGTTTAGTGTAATTTGGAAGTCCTAAATCTGGGGGGCTGTTGTAAGGCCAACTTCATTTGGCTAAAAGTCTGCTTATGACGATCTTCCCAAAATAAAGGCTCTGGTACAGCATTTTTCGTGAGCTCATACAGTGGTGAAGCTATTTAGGAAAGAATTTGGAACCCAGGATCTGCAATATCCTGCAAGCCTAAGAAATGCTTTGGTCTTTTGGTTGCAGGTTGAGGAAAACTTTAAAAAGTTTTTATCCTCTCAGGTGAGAGGGAAATCCCTTCAGCAGCCAAGTCATGTCCCAAATAGTGGACTTTTTCTTTTGAAAATTGAAGTTTTGGCCGGGCGTGGTGGCTCACGTCTGTTATCCCAGCACTTTGGGAGGCTGAGGCGGGCAGATCACCTGAGGTCGGGAGTTCAAGGGCAGCCTGACCAACATGGAGAAACCTTGTCTCTACTAAAAATACAAACTTAGTTAGCTAGGTGTGGCGGCACATGCCTGTAATCCCAGCTACTTGGGAGGTGGAGGCAGGAGAATTGCTTGAACCCAGGAGGTGGAGGTTGAGGTGAGCCAAGATCGCACCATTGCACTCCAGCCTGGGCAACAAGAGCGAAACTCCTCCTCAAAAAAAAAAAGGAAAAAAAGAAAACAAAGAAAGAAAAGAAAAGAAAATTGAAGTTTTTCCGTTGAAGCCTTGTGACCTTTATATCCAAGTTGCTGTAAAAGGTAAACGGAGTCAATTGCCGAGCACTGCTTAATAGGAGAGCATAACAATAAGTTATCTACATACTGAATGAGAGTAGAATTTTGAGGAAACTATAGTGTCATTAGGTCCTGATGCAGTGCCTGGGGAAAATATGAAGGGGCTTCAGTAAACCCTTGTGGTATTACATTCCAGGGGTATTGCTGATTTTTTCCAAGTAAAGGCAAACAAATACTGACTTTCTTTATGGAATGCTCAAGAAGGCTGAGCCAAGATCTAGTACTGTGGACAACTTGGAATCAGTGGGTACATTAGGTTATAAAGTATTAGGATTTGGGACTACAGAAAATCTTGGTATTACAATTTTATTTATTGCCTATAAATCTGGTACAAATCTCCAGCCTCATCTATTTGGTTTTTTAACTGGTAGGATTGGAGTGTTACAGGGGCTGGTACATGGAATTATGAGTCCTTGTTTAATTAAATCTTCTACAATTGGTGAGAGCCCTTGAATTGCTTCAGGTTTTAGTGGATATTGGGGTAATTAGGCAAAGGTTAAGAATGATCTATTTGTACTTTTATAGGTTCTGCACTTTTAATTCTTCCTATATCAGTTGGGGAAGAGGCCCATAAACATTTAGGTGTTTTCAAAAGATCAGGGATATTACAGGCTTGAGTTTCAATCTTATCGATTTCTGCCTGTAAACAGCATAACAATTCTGGTTCAGGAGAATCAGGAAACTCTTAAGATTATTTCTCTTTCTGAGGAAAATTTTATGTGCCCTTTTAGCTTTGAAAGTAAATCTTGCCCTAACAAGTTTACTGGAGCAGTATCACATAGTAAAAAAGTATGGTTTTCTGAAATGGGGCCCAGAGTTACTTGGATGGGTTCAGATATGGGGGCCTCTTCAACTGGGTTTGAAACCCCTACCACAGAAATGACCTTTTTGCTCGTTTGGGATTTGTTGGCTTATTAAAGTGGGATTTATGGTAGCTAGAGTAGCCCTGGTATCCATGAGGACTGTACACGACTCCCTATTTCTTTTAACCTCTGTTTCCTCATGTTCCTTTACCGGTATTACGGGGAGCAATCCACCAGAGTCCCCTGGAGCCTCCTTAAAGTTGATTATTGTCAGGAGGACTAAGGTCTCCTGGGCTCCCTCTAGTGGTAAAACAGTGTGGCCTGGAGGGAGGTTTATCGGCGGACAATCCCTTTTCCAGCCCCGGTTGTTTGCAATACGGGCAGACATCTTGGGGTAAATAACTTCTTGTTCCAGGACCTCTTGATTGTGATTTAAAATGAGGACAAGATGGTCCCTTTGGTCCTGGTCCCTGTAACTGTTCTAAATGAAGGGGCATAAGCTTGTTAGCTTTTTGAGTTTTTTCTTGCCCTAGAGTCCTCTCAAAATGTTCGGCTAGGCTGGGCACGATGGCTCACGCCTGTAATCGCAGCACTTTGGGAGGCCGAGGTGGGCAGATCACGAGGTCAGGAGATCGAGACCATCCTGGCTAACACGGTGAAACCCGGACTCTACTACAAATACGAAAAAATCAGCCGGGCGAGGTGGCGGACGCCTGTGGTCCCAGCTACTCGGGAGGCTGAGGCAGGAGAATGGCGGGAACCCGGGAGGCGGAGCTTGCAGTGAGCCGAGATCCGGCCACTCACTCCAGCCTGAGCGACAGCGAGACTCCGCCTCAAAAAAAAAAAAAAGTTCAGCTAAGGCCACCAATTCAGTCACATCTCTAACTTACCATTGCACTTTATGTTTTTTAATTAAACTGCTACTGGAGTCCATTTATAAATAAAGCAGTTAATGCTGTTTCAGCCCCTGCAGGGAATACTCCTTGCTGTACTTTGAGTTCACAATGCTTCACAAACAATAAGTGAGTTCTGTAACCTGAAACTGGTTCCTCCTTTTTTGTTTTGTTTGTTTGTTTGCTTACAAGATTGTATGATGGACCAATTTTTTGTGGAAAAATTTTAGGAACTGAATGAAAAGATTTTCAGCAGTTTTTCTAGGTACTTTTGGTCCTTCTCGTGAGGAGCTCTTGGAGGGGCCTCTAATATCATCCTCCTCAGGTTTGTCCCGTTCTGCTGCTGCCATCCATTTCCGACCTTCACCAGCCCCCAATATCATGTGAATAAATTGGTAAATTCAGGAAGTCCTGGATCGTAAGCTGCTATTAGCATTCTAAATTCCTCAGTAAATTTTTGAAGCTTTTCCCTTGGACCAGGGAAGTCCTTCACAATGGGGCTAAGCTCAGTTTTAGACTATGGAGTGAAAGTAGTTACAGCAGGTGAGGCCTGACTGATCAGAAGGTCTCACTTTGTAAGGCGTCTCTCTAACTTCCTTTTTTTTTAAAATAATCTTCAGGGTAAAAGTGTAATTTAACAAAAAGATTAGTGGACTCAGAATATGTGGGTAGAGACGGACAAAGAGAAGGAACAGTTGAGATTAGGTCAGTCAGAGTACAGTCCTCTTTCTTCATCTCCTTAGTCTATTGCTTAAGCTTTTCATTTGCTTTTTGCAAAGAATCTTTTAAGGAGGCAATTTTTGATTCACTTAGTCTTTTAGAGGCCTTTGCATATCCGTGAAAGAATACATCCCACTATATTTGTGGGGGCTTTGATCCCCCTTTTTCTGATATGCCTTGCAAACAAACAATTTTATCCCAATTAAAACTTCTCCATTGTGGCCATCTTAATTCTAAGTTTTCTTTAGTGAGGTTAACCCATTTTTTCTAAAAATGCACACATTCTGGGCCCATAATTTTTATACATAAAACTAGCTGGAGTCCCTAAAGATGGAGTCCCAGACTCCTTGGATTGAGACGATCCCATTATTAAATAAGGTATCTATCAGAGGTCTGAGGCCTCTAACTTAATCCAATCCAGTTACTTATCCAATCCAGTTTGGTCTTGGATCCAGTCCAGGCTAAGTATTGCTCAAGTAAACTCAGAGAGCTCAAAACACAAGTTACTGGCGCTCGGAATCCGAGAGAAAACTCACCCATGGCCTCCAGTTACAGTCAAGAGACCAGTGAGTGCAGTGGGCTCAGCAGGTACCTCACGTGGTCACCTGGTGTTCCTGGGGGTTGCCGGAGTTTTTCTTCAAATCACACTTCTGACACCAGATCTGTTAAAAGAAAACTTCAGACAAGTTAACTTTGATGGAGTTTAATTGAGCAAAGAAAAGAAACACTTTGCAAATCAGGCAGCCTCCAGAATTGAATGCCGTTTGAACACAGCAGTCTATTAGTGCTTGAAGTATGGCCACTGGGATTGACCAACACTCAGCTATTATTGCAGATGTATACTACTCAATTAGGTGTTCAGTTTTGTCTGCCTATTATGCTAGATTATGTTTCATCCACTAGGACTCAAATATAGAAGTATGGAGTCCCTCTCAGGCCATATTTAGTTTGCTTTAACAATACTTAAAGAAAAAATTGTAAAATAAGGGTACTTACCTACTGGATGCTTCTGAGACTTAATATTTACATAGTTACACTATAGTGAAAACAGCTAGCGTAATGTCTGGTATGTATAGGAACACAAGAGATACCGCTTTCCCCATACCATTCTTCTTTCCAGCATTGCTTCTGTTTTCCTTGATTCCTTTTTTTTTTTTTTTTGAAGATGGAGTCTCACTCTGTTGCCCAAGCTGGAGTGCAGTGGTGCGATCTCAGCTCACTGCAACCTCCACCTCCTGGATTCAAGCAATTCTCCTGCCTCAGCCTCCTGAGTAGTTGAGATTATAGGCACACGCCACCATACCCAGCTAATTTTTGTATTTTTAGTAGAGACGGAGTTTCACCATGTCAAGGTTGGTCTCAAACTCCTGACCTCAGGTGAGCCGCCCGCCTTGACCTCCCAAAGTGCTGGGATTACATGTGTGAGCCACCATGCCCAGCTTCCTTTTTCTTAAGAAGTTTCCAGTCCCATGTATTTAAAGGAATTAATATTTTTTAACTACTTAGAATCAAGACTGGCCCTGATTATTAGTAAGCAACTAATAGTAAGCAAGCAACTATGTATGCAACTATGAGCGTATGTTAAGATATGGTTGTTGGTAACCTTTCATTCTCTTCAGGAAGAAGAGGGTGGAGCTCTACAGTGAACGTGTACATTTAAATTCTATTCTCTTTGGGGCTTTTTTGCTACTTTCATTCTTCTGGGGATCCAGGTGCTTGAGTTGGGATTGATTAACTTCCTTAATTTCCACCCCTGTGCTGTCAGGATCAGGAGACATAGATGAAGGTGTTCTAAACTGCTAGAAATTTTGTTTTTGAAAGCAAAAGTTTGCATGCATTTTTTTTTCAACTTTTACTTACAGTGAATAGTAGTTAATAAAATAAGTCCCTACCTTTTCTCTCTTTGATTTCAATTCCTGAGACCAGGATCATAGCCCACACATTAGAGTGGAGTCCCACTGCTTTGGTTTGAATCCTGCCTTTATTTCTTATGTCAGTGTGACTTTGGGCAAGTTATTTAAGTCTTTGCACCACATTTTCCTCATAAAATGCAGATAATACTAGTACTTTCTACATAGGATTATTAGCAGGATTAAATGAGATAGCGCATGCTGTAACCATGTCTGGCACATAGTCAATGATTAGTGAATGTGAACTATTGTGTGACATTGTGGTTAGTCAGGTATGGGAGTGTGTGTGTTTCCTTTAGTATATTGCTCTTTTCATGTGGTTTCCTTTGTACTGTTACTCTATCTGATCTTTCTTCCATATTCATTTTTCTTTCAGTGAGGTCTGCCAGTCTTTAGTGAAACACAGCTCTGGAATAAAAGGAAGTTTACCACTACAAAAACTGCATCTGGTTTCACGAAGTATTTATCATTCACATCATCCTACATTAAAGCTTCAACGACCTCAATTAAGGACATCATTTCAGCAGTTCTCTTCTCTGACAAACCTTCCTTTACGTAAACTGAAATTCTCTCCAATTAAATATGGCTACCAGCCTCGCAGGAATTTTTGGCCAGCAAGATTAGCTACGAGACTCTTAAAACTTCGCTATCTCATACTAGGATCTGCTGTTGGGGGTGGCTACACAGCCAAAAAGGTGAACTTAACATTCCTACTGGTTTTCCAATTATTGTATCATGATTAAGTTTCTATAGCATAAATCATTTTTCTTTTGTATAGTGGAATACAATTGGGTGTTTAAACATTTATTTTGTGTCTCTGCCATGGACTAGATTGTTTTAATGATGCTAATAGGAAGATGCCTTTAGAATCTTACCTATAATTATATGAAATTAAAATGGCCTAGTGGAAGGAGCACAGGGCTGGGAGTAGGAACACCTAGGTTTGATTGTGAGCTTTGACGTTTAGTAGCACAGATGCGAAAGTCAGGTGACATTCTCACATAAGCCCTTCTTGGCAGCTCTGGGACCAGAAGCAAGGCATCCTGTCTCCCAGTCTGTCTTCCTTCTACCCTACAGTACTGTTTAGAGCAAAATTATGAAACCTGTTTGAAATAGAAGTATATTCTGAATTTTTACATTTTCCATATTTAACAGAGGAGTGTTTACATGTTTTATGTGCTTGTTTGCTGAGGCCACTTAAATTTGTTTCTTAAAAGTTTTGAACATAATACATTATTCTTAGTAGATTAATGTGTTTTTATTAAATAATTTTTCTTTATGTGTTTATTTGGCATGCAGAGCATCTGATTGACACACTTTTCTTATCTTTTAGACTTTTGATCAGTGGAAAGATATGATACCGGACCTTAGTGAATATAAATGGATTGTGCCTGACATTGTGTGGGAAATTGATGAGTATATCGATTTTGGTTTGTATCATGAACATTAAAATACTTTTTTTGGTCATCTCTTGAGGAAAGAGAAGTAGTTGTATTGAGATAGTTTCTTAACTTATGAACCTAATATATCACAGTTTTATTTTAATGATATATGTAATATAATATCAATGAAAAAATCTGAACAAAAGAAATACCCAGTAGTCCATCACTTTACCACAGCTGCCACTAGCCATTTGGAGCATTTTCTTTTAATTATACTTATTATATGTGGTTAGTATCTTTTTAACTTATGGATTGATTGAGACAGGGTCTCACTCTGTCACTCAGGCTGAAGTGCGGTCTCACAGTCATAACTCACTGCAGCCCTGAACTGGGCTCAAGCCGTCCTTCCGACTCAGCCTCCCAAATAGCCAGGACTACATGCGTGTGCCACCATGCCTGACTCATTTTTCAATTTCTTGTAGAGATGGGGTCTCGCTCTGTTGCCCAGGCTAGTCTCAAATTCCTTAGCTCAAGGCTCTCACCTAGCCTCCCAAAGCACTGAGATTACAAGCCTGAGTCACTATGCCTGGCTTAATTTTTTTCTTTTAATTGTTTTCTTTTCATGAACACTACCACAGAGTAAAATTTTAGTTCCCTTCTTAAAAATTATGTAATCATGGTGAATATACACTTTGGTATTTTGTCCTTTGCTACTTAACATATTTTGTCAGCATTTCCATGCTGCCAAGTAGCCTTTCTATTAATAATATCATTTTCTGCGTTATGTAATGTTGCCCAGAGCATATTTATTGTGACCCACCTAACTAGCTCCTTTTGAATAGATACCTTGGTTATCTCTACTTTTTGTAGCCAAGTTATTTAAAAGTCTGTTAGTATCCAGAGTAATTTCTTTTCTTAGTTAGCCACTGCTTTCCCTTTTTCAATAGGTGGATGAGAAAAAAGTATATTGGATAGCTACGATTGCCAGTAATTCATGGTGATCTTTAAGAAATATATTGTCATCAAATTTTTTTTAAAATTTTGTCAGATTTCTTAGTTTAGGTGTATGTGGAGGTGGAATTTTTACTTGCACTTATTCACAGAATTTATAAAGATAAAACTGTTCTATGTTGACGAATGTATTTGCAAAAAAAGCACACTTTCAAATTGTTCTTCTGGGATTCACGAGGAGAGCTTTCAACTTGATGTATTTGCCAGTACCACAGCATAGTGACTGAGAGCCTATATTCTGGAGCTAGACTACCTGGGCTGGAACCCAGGCTCCTCCACTTTCTTGCTGTGTACCTTAGTTTCTCATCTGCAAATGGGGTTGATAATAGTAGCTGTTTTGTAGGGTTGTCAGGAGGATTAAACAAGTTAATACTTTAGCCCTTTATAAGAATAGTATCTGACATATTTTCTTAGTTTCACACTCTGTATGTTTTGATCTTTTCCAGAGAAAATTAGAAAAGCCCTTCCTAATTCAGAAGACCTTGTAAAGTTAGCACCAGACTTTGACAAGATTGTTGAAAGCCTCAACTTATTGAAGGACTTTTTTACCTCAGGTAAGGAAGGAGCTGTTTGATCCAATTTAAAATTTTAAGAACCATGGAGGAAAAATACATGGATTATTTGTTTATTCCCATTTTTTTTTTAAACTAAAATATTTAGTACCAATGAAAAACAGGACTTTTTTTAAAAAGATAAACACAAAATTTTGTTATGCAATGGTTTTAATTTTTGTTTAGCCCAGTAAAATGGCAATTCATAAGCACTTAAACATACTTGGTTTTTAGTGAGGGGGAAAAAATATCACTTGTTCTTGACAAGTAGATGAGACTTCCTATGTATTTGCTTTTCATAAGTGGTTGGACCAATTTGATGGTTTTTAAATAAATTTAACTATGATAGACCATAATGAGTAGAATTTATTAAGTTTAATCCTGGCATATTTGCCCATTTATTGCCCTATTGTAATATGAAATCTGAGATCTCAGACATCTTTGTTTGCTCATTTCTGTTAAATTTTACATTTGTATTTCCCCTTTTGCTGGTTTTTCACAGGTCACAAATTGGTTAGTGAAGTCATAGGAGCTTCTGACCTACTTCTCTTGTTAGGTGTGTAAACAGACATTTTTGCTGACCTTAACATGCCTTTTAAATGCTTCTAATAAACTAGTTGCAAATAAAATTGCAGACCAAATTTATAATACTGCTTATGCTGAATTTTAAAACCCCAGAACTATATTAGGCAAACTCTTTATCCTTTAAGTGGAAATAATAAAATAATTATTTTGTGATAAAACTAAAATTCTTAAATATGTATGTGTATGATAAGATTAAAGCTGTTAAAAGAAAATTTACTTAGCAAAAATATTTTCTTGAAATAGATCTAATTGTTTTTGATAATTGAAATGAAAAGTAATTTTAGTTTGTCTCATCTGCCCTGTCATGGTTGACATTTAAATTTGTTTTCCGGCCGGGCGCGGTGGCTCATGCCTGTAATCCCAGCATTTTGGGAGGCCAAGGCAGGCGGATCATGACGTCAGGAGATTGACACCATCCTGGCCAATACGGTGGAACCTCGTCTCTACTAAAAATACAAAAAATTAGCCGGGCATGGTGGCACGCACCTGTAGTCCTAGCTATTCAGGAGGCTGGGCAGGAGAATCGCTTGAACCTGGGAGGTGGAGGTTGCAGTGAGCAGAGATTGCGCCACTGCACTCCAGCCTGGGGGACAAAGGGAGACTCTGCCTCAAAAAAAAAAAAAAAAAAAAAAAATTGTTTTCCTACTATACATGGTCTGTATTGCCAGTGGTATGTGGCTGAACTGTAAGTACTCTCGTGTAAAATAATCCTTACTAAAGATTGTCTTATTTTTTATTGTAATTTTCAGTTATATATTTTTAATTGTTAGGTTAAACATATGCTGTGATTGCTATAGTTAGTATTTTTTTGTTTTCTGCACAGGTTGTCAGTCATGTTCCTTAAAATAAGAATAAAGGCGATTTGATTCTTTGAACCTGAGTTGCTCTAAAAATCCATTCACCTTTTCATTGACTCAATGTAATGTGAGATTCAGCTTAGGCTGTTGACATCACTGGAGAATGTAAAGGGTTGCGTATTTATCTTTAAGGTTCACCAGGAGAAACGGCGTTTAGAGCAACAGATCATGGATCTGAAAGTGACAAGCATTTTAGAAAGGTAAGTGTAAAAGAGAATTGTTCATGTAGGTAGTCTTGAAATATTTTTTAAAGTTTTTACTTCTTTGGAAGATTTTAAAATGATAACATCTGAGGAGCAAATTCAAAAGCATCCAAACAGAGGTATTGTTACTAACCTTAGTGCAAAGTACAAGGTATTACGTGGCAGTTCTGGAAATATAATTGAGAAGCCCATTTCCTTCACGTATGTTCTGTGAAACATTAGTTTCAAGGGTTGTCCCCAAGAAAGAGTTTTGTTGTTAAGTGTGTGGGGGGAGAAAGGCTTGTTTAGACAAAGCAAGCAGACTTCTTTTCTTTCCCTACGACTTCTCAGACTGTAATACATTCATGCGCATTGTGAATTTCCGAGGAGTCAAAGCATACAGTGTTTTCCCGAATTACTTACCAACAGAACCCTTTTGCTCATGGAACATCTTATAGGGACTAGATTTCACTTTGGGGAAACTATAAAGTGAATAGGAAGTGGGTTATTAGGAAATAAATCAATTCCCCAATATTGATAGTTAACAAAGTTATGTATGGGGTTATTTACGGTGTGTTATTTTCAATACATATTCATTAACAAAATTCATATGAAAGTTATAGGAGAATTGCTGAGGCAGAATAACATACTTTGCTCTGTATTTATAATGCTCATGTATTTACCTGATGTTTTCTGAGTCTTCACTTTTTTCATTCTTTTGGAATTGGTAAAATAACTGATTCCTTGAAAGTTTTTTTCTACATAATACCTAGATAAATAGATTTATAGAAAAAATATGGTATGAATGTTTTAACATTAAATATGGAACGTGTAATTTTTATATTGGAGGTTATTGTAGTTTTAATACATCGAGGAAATAATTTTATGTTTATTTTGGAAGCAGGAGGAAGAAATAATTTCTATAAATAGGTTTTCATCTCTTTCCTTGTTCTTCAACTTTGAACTTTTTACATTATATTCCAAATTTTAATTATATTTCAAAAGATGTTTTTCTTTTGCCTTTTAATTTTATCTTTTGGAGAAAAATGTCTGTCAAAATGTATGTACGTGTATTTGTCTTTTGATTTGATCTTTTTTGACACTCTTTTGCATTGACATTATTTTAACCAAAGGACACTCTTGATTTTTATTGCTACTGGGGGAAAAAAAAATAAGTAGAAATTAGCTTAATATTTGTGGCTTATTTTGAGTGAAGGCCTTAGCCCTTAAGGCAATTAAATTTAATGTGGAGAGAAGATCTAATCTAATGGGGAGAAGGAGCCTTTGTTACAGGTATGGTAGTATGGTTCTTTGAGTGACAAGATTTCTGTTTGCCAAATTGGTAATGGCGAGGTCTGTATGTCAGTTTTCTCTCTGATATGGCCTAGGATCACTTTGGTGAATGAAAAACCTGTTTAAGGGCCTGACTCAGATAATTCTCTTAAAACCCTACTAAGGTCGTAAATGAATAATCAGTAATTGAACAGAAGCTCTGCAATAGAAAAGAAGCCAGATAATTATTTTCGGAAATTTAATTATATTTACAGATTTTATTTTATACAATAGACATGGAATAAAATTTATTACATTATGGTCTAATTTACTCTTTGCTTGTTTTAATTTGCTTGTTTGACAATAAATGTCCTTGTAAACTATTTCCTTTTGACTTTTTCTCAATTTGTGGTACTTATTTTGCCCATTAAAGACTTACCAATTTTTTTTTCAACTATTTGTTATACCTACTGAATCTAGAGTTGTAATTAAGCTACTTTCATTACTGGTTAAGTCAAATTATAGCAAATGCTACTATAAAAATTTACTATCCAAAAATGTATCTCAAGCCCTAACTGATGGTTTCAAATTCTATTGTTAATAATATGCAGCATCATGTTTGCAAAGTTTGGCTGTTACTTGTGATGCTTGAGAATGATGAGTCACTCAGCTAAGATGCAGATAAACTGACTGATTTTGAGACTTCTGTGCAAATTAATGGTTGAATGTAAGCATGCGAAGAGAGGCCTTAGCTTAGCAGTACCCTTTTTGAAATCACTCTGACATCAAGTTTGAAAATGTGGGCAATAATCAGAGGTGGTAGGGTGGCCAGGCTTTAGCTGAATACTTTTTTAACTGGTTCAGTCTGAGGTCTGAAAGCCCCAGATTTAAAATACTATTTAGAGTTTGAAGCAGTCAAGTGTTAGTTTAATGGTTGTCAGGTTTGTAACAAAGTTTCTGGCTAGACTTCTAGAAATGTAAAAGTATATGTGAATCAGCTTTTTAAGAAAGTAATAATAATTGAAAAACATTTCTACAACTAGAACTAAAGAAAAGAATTGTCCTTTCTAGTAGGAAAACACATCTGGAGAAGTGCTGGCAAAGAGCAGAACAGTTAGGACCATTCAAAGTCAACTGAAGTGAAAGTGACGGGAAGCTGAGGGGAGCACAAATAGTTTGACTTCAGTCAGACCAAGTAAACAACATGATGAACGGATAACCTGTGATTCCCAGCCTGGGGTTACTACTGGAGTTTTAGGTGTCCTGGAAAGTTATAATACCGGTCTTCAAAAAGTCTACAGAAAGCATAGATTTCCACATAATGCTGCTGCACAGGCTAATGAATTATCAAGTTTCTTTGGTTTGGCCTGGATTTATATCTATTCAGTTTGTGGACACTAATGAATTATTTATGTCATGTTAATCAGAAGTTCTGATGTGATTTGATTAATGAAACATTTAAACAAATAGTAAAACCAACCATTTTTAACCTCGCCCTACTATCTTGAGGTATGACTGACATACGTTAAAACCACCTCTTAATAAATGCTTCTTGTTAATCAAAAATTTGAAAACGTATGTCCGCTGGAGGAAAAGAGACATAGCCCTTGATGTGCACTGAATATTATTGAGACTTGGAGACCTTCAGAACTACCTGAAGACAAATTGAAGTGCTGCCTATTTTAGAGAATTGGTGGACTAATTCAATTTGGGAGTCAGCAGATTTCTGTATATCAGTCATATATACAGGTGACAAGACCACTTAGTTCATTCCCTTTTTTAGATTCTGTAAGATTATTGTGTTCCAGTGAAATTGATTTGCAAAATGTGACATTTTATTTTCTGTGCTTTTGTTCTATGTTTCTGATTGGTTATAAGCATCTCACAGAAGTAAGGAATACGGCCATTCGGAAGGCAACAAGCACATTTATAATTTGTAGAAAATATTTGAAGGACTTTTTCATGGCCCAAATCATGAAAAGAAGTAGTATTGTTTTAAGTATAATTATTAAATGATAATACATTAATGTTCTTTCTTGCAACATATTACTCTCTTTTTTTTTTTTTTTTTTTGAGACAGAGTCTCGCTCTGTCGCCCAGGTTGGAGTACAGTGGTGCGATCTTGGCTCACTGCAACCTCCGCCTCCCAGGTTCAAGTAATTCTCCTGCCTCAGCCTGCCGAGTAGCTGAGATCACAGGCTCCCGCCACCACGCCTGGCTAATTTTTATGTTTTTAGTAGAGACAGGGTTTCATCAGGTTGGCCAGGATGGTCTTGATCTCTTGACCTCATGATCCGCCCGCCTCGGCCTCCCAAAGTGTTGGGATTACAGGCGTGAGCCACCGGCCCTCCGATTCTTAATTTTATGGTTTATGTTGTACCTCCCCAGATGAAATGTCTCTTTTCTTTTTTCCTGCCTGTTTAGTTTTCACTCATCCTTGTAGCACAGCTCAATTGTCACTTTATGAAGCCTTCCATAACCTTCATAGCTCCATTAATTATACTCTTCTCAGTGTTTAAAACACTTGCCATATGAAACACTATTTACTTTTGCTTACATTCTTACCATTTAGTCGGCCGTTTCTGTTACTAAATCTTTTTCTCAGAGCACCTGGGATAGTGTTGCGTCTTAGTAAAACCAGTTGATTGGTTTAACTCGGTAGAGGCTGATTAAAGTAAATAAATCTGGCTGATGCCAACAAAATTTTGGTCCCCTCAATTTTTTGCTCTGATTACCTGCAGATTCTCCCTGGCCTTCATATTTGGCAACCATTGAGGAGAACAAGGCTGTAAAAGTAGTTCATGTACTTGATATTCTGAATTGTAATTAAGCAGTGTGGCTTAAATAGGATTTGCTTTTCTGGGATTTCTTATGCAACAAATAATGTAGTAACTGGAAATCCAAGTTCAAGACACTGGCAGATTTGATGTCTTCTGAGGACCCTCGGCTTATAGATGATGCTTTCTCCCCATATCCGCACATAGCAAAAGGGGCTAGGCAGCTCTGGCCTTTTTTTGTAAGGCCAGTAACTCCAGAAACCTCATGACCTCATCACCTCCCAAATGCCCCACCTCTCAATACTATCACATTTGTGAGGTTAGGTTTCAACATATGAAATTGTGGGGGACAAAAATTCAGACCATAGTATAGTATTTCAAGATTACTTAAAATCTTCTCTACCAAACTCATTAACTTTTAGGTTAGCACAGTGTTTTCATTTGATATATTGGTTTCTAGAGTTATTACTAATTTTCTTGATCTGATGTTATAACTAAAAAAAAAACAGAACATTGTACGTGAAATGAGACTGAGATGTGAAATGAGACTGAGAGAAGGAAGCTGACTCAGAGATGGAGATTAAAAAAAGAGATGAGAGATTAAGATCTGCAGTGTCAAACTGACAACAGCCAGGAGTCAGGAGACATTAAGAGACTACATCATCTTTGATTGTTAAAGATTATTTATTGTTATTTATAAATACTACTGTATTTTATATATGATATATATTATTTTAAAAAATATTTTTGTGCCATTTCTTGAAAGAAAAATTGCTAAGCTTGGGAAAACATTTATTGAAAAATGTGGTTTCTACATCTGAGGACTGTATCTTGCACAGTAGGTGCATAGATTTCTTCCTCTTCCTGTTCCACGTGGCCTTAGCTTAGAGGCTGTGTGGCCATCACTTGGTATTTAGGGTAAGACTGGTGCACATAATCAAAGACGGGTAACCTTGGTATAATTGTAGTATCATGTAAATAGCTTTTCTATGTCTAATTCTTGTTTTCTTCCTACTTTTTCAGAAAGTCAATTTCAGTTAATTTCAAGTATCTTTACATAATAGTGCTTCAGTAACAGGCATGGAAGGAAAGTGACATGTCCCTAGAGCATTTTCTTGAAATCTAATAGATGATTGGAGTATTTACCATGCAGTTGTGTATATACATAAGCAGTGAATTCGAGAGGAATTTTTAAGCTATAAATAAAAAAGCACTGTGTGCCTCATAGACGTGAGTAGGAAATGTGGAATGTGGCTGATCCAAAGGGAGTGAGTTATCTCGATTAATCACAGTCAGTTACAGATTGAACTCTTTGTTCTACTCTTTGCCCCCTTCTCACTGTTGCACTTGACTAGTGTTAAAAAAGAAAGAAATGTAGAATATTTTCTCACTGCTTTGGGATTTTATAAATGAAAATACTAGTGGTATGTAAGTACAGCAGGTACACTACTGTATAAACCAACATAGGAAGCCTTTTTTAAAGGGAATTGTTTGAGAAATTTGAACACTTGGATGATTTGAATAAAGGATTATGATAAATGACCAAATGAATGAAAATAAATCAGGTTACTCTTCTTTCTGCTTGATACAGCAATTTTTTTAAGGTAAAAATTATGAGAATGATGAGGGTAGTAGTTAGCATTGTCTTTCTTTGATAGATTTGTTAATGATCATAAAACTGATTTATTTAAAGACATGTCTTTGTATAACTATATTTTATACTTTTGTATCTGGAAACAGATTCTGAATTTCAATTGTCATGTGGAAGAAATCAACTAGTTTTATCCTTTGATTTATAGTAAATCAACCAGTTTCATTTATTGTCTAATATTGGCAATGATCACAGCCTAATGTATCAGAACTAACAAACAGAATAAAAATTCTCCAAATTATATCCAGATTTTAAGACACTTTCTAATCATATAAAATTAAATATTTTGGGCAGTCATTTTTTTTTAACTCTGAAACTATTTAGAAGTCCTACTTTAGAATATCTTAATAAATACCCATTTTCCTCTTTTTATTTTTGTAACTTGGGTAAAAATTGAGTCAATTGTTTTCCCTGAATGCTGTTCTTAAACAAATGGTTACCTCATTCATTAGAACTTTACTTTTTTAAGGATTTCTAATTAAGAAAACGTTAGGCTTGTAACATTGTCAAATCTTGGTTGTCTTTCCTCCACATTTTTTAAGGTCAATTATCTAATAGGCCAACAATTAAGCTGTGTAGGAAATGACGTGTATTTTAGTATGCCACATGTGAATATGCTGTATTAAAAATTGTGTCAATATACTATTTTATAATTATGAAATGGAATGAATTTTAGAAATAGAAAAGGTGATTTTTTGTGCTTAGGTCCAAACTGTGTTTTATTTTCATAATAACTATATTGTCTCCATATCTTAATTGTGTTCTTTTATAGCACTTTTGTTTAGTAATTTGTATGTGCTTGGCTGTATTCTCAGAGGCTGTTTCTATTTAATGTCATCAGAACAGCTCATAAAAAAGTGAAAATTCGGTTGGACTAGTTATTTGATGTTATATATGAAATCAAAACAGAACCTGAAACATTATCTTTTAATTTAAGTAAAGAACCCTAAATTTTAATCAAAGGTATGCAGAGGCACATGGAATATATGACTTAATGTAAAACCTTGATTAACTTGATGCTGGAAACCTGTTTCTAGGGACCTTTACTTGAATCAGTGAAATAGCAAGAAAAAATATTTACATAAGAATAATAATTTAATAATTAAGCTAGTATGATCTTCAATCAATCCTGAGAGAATCATGGTTGAGAATTAGAAAATTTTGACCAGTAAGATCAACACTGTTAAAAAAAAAAAAAATCTGTATTTTTGTCCATATTTGGTGTATATCTGGCTCATTTCATTTAGCACTTAGGATTGCACTTTCCTTTTCACTTTTTAAACTGGGCTGTTTTATTTTTCTGAGACATCTAATTTACTGAGGAGGAAAATGGAAATGCAGTACAGAGCCCAAGGGTATGACAGCTCTAAATGAGTTTCCGTTTCTGTTTTAAGTTAACCATCCTTCCCTATCTTACATCTGTTCCTTTGTTGCGCCCTTTGGTTTAACATTGTTCTCCTCCCCGATTTCCTCTTCTCCTCATTGTGAACTCATGGCAGGGTCTGCTTGGTGAGCTCATTCTCTTACAACAACAAATTCAAGAGCATGAAGAGGAAGCGCGCAGAGCCGCTGGCCAATATAGCACGAGCTATGCCCAACAGAAGCGCAAGGTGATGGATGGTTTAAGGGGGCTACCGATACATTCACACTAATCAGCCATTTCTGCCAAGATCATGTCACCTTAATCCATTCATGGACTCCAAATACAGGAAATTAATTTGACAAAGTAAACATACAAAAGATATATCATAAATATGGAACTTCTCTGAAGTGGGTAGTATAGGAAAAGCCAAAAGTAACAAATTCAAGCAGAGGAGTTTTGGTTTCTGAAAATTAGGTTACCTGTAGGGTTCCTGTATTTATATTTAGAACAAAATTAGGAATTGCTGTTTATGTGGTCCAGTTATTGAGTCACCCTAGGTTTGTAGGCATCTTACCTACCTACTTGCTCCCCAAGTTTTTATTTCCAAAGTGAAAAGGATTGCTGTAGATGACCAGTTTACACTAAAGAATAACATTTATTTGTTTTAGCTAAAGTATATGGATAGGGAACATTCATGTTCTTATAGAAGAAAGTTATTTTGACTTAACTTTTAGGCAAAAGCACGTAGTTCTTATACACTTTGACAAACTCATTGCGTACATTTTTCACGTTAATCAAAGTCAGCACAAATAAATTTTCACCTTGGACCACTGAAGGTTTGAACACTGGAAATTTGATATCATCCTGGTTGCTAAAGAACAAGTTCTAATAAAAGCGTAAGTCTATACCAGTATGTGGCTTTTGGTGCAATCAGCAGGTCCATAAAAATATTATTTTGATGGTTAGGTAATCCCACCATGCAGATCCCAAAGTTCATGTTTGGAAGAGACTTTTAGGTCAAAGTGAAATAAGTGTAATGAGTTTAAAATTATACTCTGAGATCTTGAAATCAGCTAATTATGTTACATCTTATTAGATCAGAAAAGTTTTGAAGTTATATACAAACCCTAGTCAGGAACAAAGATTCAGTCATATAATTCTTGTACATTCTGCTATTTAAATCAACCAATATTATAGATAATGATTTAGTGCAGTAATTTTGCTGGCTAACCTTACCTCATTTGGTGGTGGTTAGGACTTCAGAGTACTCACCATAGTTTCATTTATTTTTTCAGCGTCACTTCCTGGCTTTTCTCAATTCCATGGCTGTGGAATCAATTCCTATACATATTTAGCTTTGGTGAGCAAAAACATAGGTAGAAAAAGAAAAGAAGTGGGTTTCCTACCTGGTTAAATTAAAGTAGCTGTGTTAAGCCAAGGAGGACTTATTTTGAACAGTACTTTAACAATCCCTGTTCTGTATACTGTGAATATATCATTTAAATAGCCTGACAAATTGGATGCTTAGGCTGAGCCACCCATACTTTAGTTTCGTTACAGAAAGAAGGGAGAAGAGCGAGTATGTTCTTATATGTTACTTAGAAATAAGAATGTAGCTGTAGTTACATGTTGTTCTTAAGTTTTTTTCATAAGACAACTTGAAATGTGTCCCATAGGCCTGCTATTTAACATTCTGAGATATGACTTAAGATTAATGATGAGCTTTTGAATCTGACAAATCAAGAGATATCTGTAATGAATACTGATTCATTTTCTACATTGCTGGAAGCTAATGTTCATTTTAAGCCTCCTTTACTAGCCTTTATTTGGGCTTAGAGATGTTATTCGTCTTTCTAATATGTATTGGGTTATCTGTTTAACCCTTTTATACCTCCCTTTCCCCATTTGTAAATTAGACACTGGCAAGACGTTTTACCCTGAGTAGAGCAGCAAACAGGGCCTGTTCCTGCCCACATTGTAGTTACCTTGAGGGGAAGAAAATGGGACTTTAAAAATAATTTATGCTCTTTTATAGTGAAATTATCCCTCTTACTCTCTGAAAGACTGTTACCTTACAGTATCCTCCACTCCTTTCCCCCTGTAGTTACTACAGAGATGACTTTTCAGTTCTTCACTGCCATAATGATCAAAATCCTGATTCACGAGATTTTTATCATTCCAGGCATGTGAGGTTTACTTGATGCACAAAACCACAGTACTTTTTGTTGTTTTTTAATTGTTTTTTCTCCCTTATCTTCTTGAAAGTCTAAGTAGATCATCATTTTGGGTATCTTATTAGTAGCAACTAAGAAATTTTCCCTGTATCTTCTGAGCAAAAGAACTCAAGCAGAGACAGAAGATTAAAACTACCATTGGTAGTTTTGCCTCCTATGGATATGTTCACATACATAGAAATTTTTACAATGACCTTTTTATATATGTATTTCAGAATTTCAGAGTGGCCTCAATGGCTTAATAGGAAGAAATACTTGAAATTTTTAAATTAGGCTTGGTTTTGTGAGGAGCTAGTAAAGGTTTTTCTCTTTCAGCTTTAGCTTGTTTCTGCGGAGGATTCCGCTCTTTCTCCATCAGTTTCATAGCCCTGGAATTGTAGAAAAGCTCTGGTTTCAAGACCATTGATACCCATTTCTGTCAGGGTGAGTTTTAAATTTATTTCATGATGCAAACAATATATTGAACATCAGGACATGAACTTGCTCTTGTTGTAAGTCAATGAATTTTATCAGTAAATCACATCAAAATAAAATATACCCCATTTGCTGGTTAAGACCTAGAGTGACAGATTGAAAATAGCTTGTGTTATTCTCTTAAGAAAATATATAAAAATTATCATCTCATCAATCTTAAATGTTTGTTTTATAAATCTAAACGTTTTTATCTTGTTTCCTAGGAAATATTAGGTCTGATTTTTTACTTTACCACCAGTTGTCTTTTATTTTACTTTATTTTTTTTGAGACGGAGTTTTGCTCTTGTTGCTCAGGCTGGAGTGCAGTGGCACAATCTCAGCTCACTGCGACCTCTGCCTCCCGGGTTCAAGCGATTCTCCTGCCTCAGCCTCCCAAGTAGCTGAGATTACAGGCATGCGCCACCACATTGGGCTAATTTTGTATTTTTAGTAGAGACGGGGGTTTCTTCATGTTGGTCAGACTGATCTCGAACTCCCAACCTCAGGTGATTGGCCTGCCTCGGCCTCCCAAAGTACTGGGATTAGGCGTGAGCCACCGTGCCCGGCCAGCTGTCTTTTAATATAACATTGTGATTAACTGTGATGTTCCATTAAACTAAGCAGAGAGGAAACATGCTGGTAAACCATGTGTGAGTTATTCATTGTACCAGAAAGGCAAATGATACATTTAAATACTCCTAAAATTTAAATTTATAAACATCTTAACAGTTGTGATCATTAAATACTACTAATCTAGCATAGAAATTATATTTTTAATATTCTGCTAACCTTGTGTCATTTTAATTTTTTATATAACCTTTTTATTTTGCCAAATTAAATTAACCTTTTATAGCCCTTGGCTTATACTAAACATCCTAACTTTTTTGTTTAATTGTATTAGTTTTTAAGTTATTGCCCCAGATGTCAAGTAATGTTGAATTTTCTGTAATAATTTAGGATATATTGCCTGAAGTCAGTATTTACATTTAAAACTAAAACAATTTATACTAATACAGTTTATACATTTCATACTAATTTAGCTACAGTTGGATAAATATTTAATGGAACAGAGTAAATCAAAGTACCTTTTAAAATGAATTGGAAATTAAATCCGCGTAACAATTTTTTATGACCACACTGTTACGGTGTGATGGCATGCCAAATGATCATAATGTGGGATTATTTATTTCTTCATTGGCTTTCAAGATTCTGTTCTTTAGTTGGTGGACTCCTCTCCAACTTGCTTGTCTCCTCACAGTTTAGGAGACTGTTAATAATTCTTGTCCATCCTACATAAACACACACAGTCAAAATGAAAAAAAGCTTCTATCAGCAGGTCTGTGCTTGCTGTACAGGAATGGGAAAGCAATTGAAGTTTGCATTATCTTTTTTCTAATTACCAAATCATTTTTGGAGCTATTTAGGCATAGACTTTTAAGGAAAAAAAAAATGTGCAAGGGTTGTCATCTATATTGTTGAAATAAAAAATTGACGAAATTATGAGAAAGTATTTAGAAATAGAAATTAAAATCTTAACTCTTCATATTGTGGACAAGAGTTATTAATGTCTACCTGAATGAGCAAATCATTTAAAACTTTTTCATGTATATTTGCTGCCATGTTGTGTTGTGATTGCTCAAATAACCAATGAATGAAGATCAACAAGGATTTAAATGAAGAAGAATATGAATTTAACTATATTCTCCTGTGAAATAAGTTCATATTTACAAGTTTTGATTTTCAGAAGTTAGACAATTTTTAAAGGCTGAGGATGACAACTTCTGCCTCTTACCAAGAAGTCAAAGCACAGTTATGTGAATTCGTCATAAATTACATCATTTTTATTATATTTGATTATTATATTTTGTATTTATAATTGTATTGTGACTACTTTAAAACCTGTTATATAATAAAATGTTTTTTAATATTTTATTTTAGAATTACTAGCATTAATAACAATTTGAAGTAGTTTACACAATACCTGTGGGTTTTATTTTTGTTTTATATTCAAATTAATTTTAGTTGCTTTACTTGGCTTCATTGCTATGGATGCATTCTCTGTATTATGAGTTAGCAGAGCTTTCCTTGAAACTGAATTTAAAAGCAAGCATTTGGCTCCACTTAAATCTCTGAAAATGCGCAACTTGTTCTTTGCATTTATTATATAATTCGCTACTTATGGTACAGAAATGGATACAATACAAAAATATTTCCTTATAAGATACACTGTGACCAATGAACTTTTTAAATAGCTGTCAACAGTAACATGTATTTGACTTTTCAAAACACATTTCTGGAGGGATATCAGTGCTTTATTTCCCCAAATATCTGAGTCCCTATGCTTTAGTACAAAACAGCTTCTGAAGAATTTAGTAACCATATGTGTTGATTTCTTGTTTTTCTAACTAGTCTTTCATAAGAAATGACTAGAATAGCAACAGGAAAATGATTGCCTTTTAAGGTTTTTGTTTCTCAATATAAAATTTTGGTGAACTATTTTTATTGATAAATACAGATATTTTTACTTTCTTAAATCACTTGATTTAAAATTACTTTGATTAAATATGCATATGAAGTCAGTTTTTTTAACTCTCAATACTTATCAAAAAAATTTAACTTGTTGCACATTCTGTATAAACCTAATTCTATTCAACTAAAATTATTTTAAACATTTAGGTGTCAGACAAAGAGAAAATTGACCAACTTCAAGAAGAACTTCTGCACACTCAGGTAATCGTGATGACTAAGAAAATCTAGGGACTTTTAAAAATTATATTCGAATATAACTTTGGTGATTGGACATTTATTTTTTCAACAGAGCAAAATTTGGAATGTTAATGATAGAACCTTATTATCAATAGATGCAAAAGCTAATTGAGAAATAAGGAATAAAGATGGAACTAGATAAGTATGGAGTTAACTCATTTATATGTAAAAACCTATTTTGAGTGAATCTTATGCCCAAAAGGAAGAAAGTGGCTTGTCCTTATAAACCATGCCTGCATTTTTACATTGATAAGCTAATACAGTTAAAGAAATTTGAGTTGAGTCTACCTCATCGTTCTAGTGGGCTCTCAGGAAGCTTTTACTTTGCTTCACAAGTCTGAAACCAGACAATGCTTATCTAAAGGTCTTTTTCTGGCACTACTTAGAAAAGCTATTTTCTTATAGTTGGTAATAAAATTATTATTTTAAGGACCTATTTTGTGCAGTGTAATGAGTGGATAACATTCTAGTACAAAATTACCCTATCACAGCCCGGCGCGGTGGCTCACACCTGTAATCCCAGCACTTTGGGAGGCCGAGGCAGGTGGATCACGAGGTCAGGAGATTGAGACCATCCTGGCTAACATGGTGAAACCCTGTCTCTACTAAAAATACAGAAAATTAGCCACACATGGTGGTGGGCACCTGTAGTCCCAGCTACTCGGGAGGCTGAGGCAGGAGAATGGTGTGAACCCAGGAGGCGGAGCTTGCAGTGAGCCCAGATGGCACCACTGCACTCCAGCCTGGGCAACAGAGCGAGACTCTGTCTAAAAAAAAAAAAAAAAATTACCCTATCACTCAATCATCAGTTTTTCTATGTAGGTAACACTGACATGCATTAATTAACTTATTTTTTAAAGTTCAAAGAGTTACTGTCAGCTGGGCATGGTGGCTCATGCCTGTAATCCCAGCACTTTGGGAGACTGAGGCAGGAGGATTGCTTGAGCCCAGGAGTTTGAGACCAGCTTGGGCAACCCAGAGAAACCCCGTATCTACAAAAAAATTTTTAAAAATTAGCCAGGTGTGTGGTTTGTGCCTGTAGTCCTAGCAACTGGGAGGCTAAGGCAGGAGGATCACTTGAGCCCCAGGAGGTCAAGGTTACTGTGAGCCATGATTGCTCCCTGGCCAACAGAGCAAGACCCTGTCTGGAAGAAAAATAAAAAAAAAGAAGAGTTAATCTTGGATCTCTTTTTTGTGAAAAAGTGGAACAACTACAAGTTGAGTATCTCTTATCTGAAATGCTTGGGGCCAGCATATTTTGGATTTCAGATTTTTGAATTAGGGATAATCAATTTGTAGTATATGTTGAGTCACAGATTTCTTTGGTATCTATTTATTGCGTCTCAAACCTCACTATACCCTAGACTCAACTGTGCTCTGAGTGGCACTATATATATGTTTTTAAGGCTTCCTAGCCAGGCGATTCCAGTCTGCAACCAGGGGTAAGAATCATTGGTCACAAAGCACAGCCTCTGGAGCACATTAGAAATGCACATTCTTGACCCCGTCCCATACCTACTGAAGAATCAGAAACTCGGAGTGAAACCCAGCAATCTGTTTTTAAAAGCCCTCAAGGTAATTCTGATGCATTCTAAAGTTTGAGAATTATTGTTCTAGAGCTTTGAGAGACAGCCAAATAGCACATCTCTTCAGGATGGCTACAGATTGGCTTCTGTACCACAGAATGTTTCCATCCCCAGAAAATGTAGACCCCAAAATTGATTTTGTGCTTACAAAGAAATGAGTCAGTGGAAATTCTACCCTCTTATATATCCCTTGATATAAACCCTTCAGTTTGTGCAGCTGTAATTGGCAGCCACTAGGCACTGATAGACTGTATTATGGAGAATTCACTGGGTTTTCTGTATCAATGATGTCCAATAGAAATATGCAAGCCACCTGTGTAGTTTTTAATTTTTACATTAAAAAATGGTAAAAAGGAAACGTGAAATTAGTTTTAATAATATATTTAACCTAGTCTATCCCAGATAGTATCATTTCAATATGTGATCAGTATAAAAAATATTAATGAGGTGTTTTACACTTACAGCACAATCTCACTTCAGACCAGCCACATTTCAGGTGCTTGATAACTACATGTGGCTAGTAGTTGCCGTATTAAACAACACAGATCTAATCCTTAGGTACTACCACAATTTTGTTATATATACTATTACTAAATATAAATGAATAAGTTTATGTAAAAATATGTTTATAGTAGAGTCTAGCTAGTGGTTCTGTCTCATACTATGTATGTGTTCAATTATGTATGTGTTCTTTTAATTTGGCTTGAGTTGGACTTTCTGTAAGGATAGAACCATGATTTCCTGTTACTTACTTTGTTCTTGAAAGATTCCAATAAACTAAAAAGAGTGTAAGGAATATTTTCTGTTACAAAAGGTATGATATTATAAGTTGGACATAAACATTCTGCTGTTTGTAGGAAGGGGTTATTTTTAATAGGTTTTTCTGTATTGTTAATGTTTTGAGAAGAAATAAAAGCTGGGAAGACAAATTAGAAAGGATCAAATTTATTTGAGAAGGAAAATGTGTAGCCAAGCAACTACTTGACAAAAAAAAAAAAAAAAACCTGTTTAGACATATTAGTCTTCTTTAAAATTCTGTTTTTATATCATTATTTTGTGTGTGTGTGTCAAATAGTTGCTTGACTACACATTTTCCTTCTCAAATAAATTTGATCCTTTCTGATTTGTCTTCCCAGCTTTTTTTGTCTTTGCCAGGCTGGAATGCAGTGGTGCAGTCTTGACTCACTACAACCTCTGCCTCCCGGGTTAGCGCTTCTCCTGCCTTAGCTCCCTGAGTAGCTGGGACTACAGGCACCCGCCACGACGCCCGGCTACTTTTTGTATTTTTAGTAGAGACAGGGTTTCACCATGTTGTCCAGGATGGTCTCGATCTCTTGGCCTTGTGATCTGCCCGCATCGGCCTCCCAAAGTGCTGGGATTACAGGCATGAGCCTCTGCGCTCAGCTTATATCATTCTTTTAAATATTAATATATTATCTCTGGACACGGAAATACAACAAAACATAGAAGAGTTTGAGCCTCTGACAGACCTCTATTCCCAACCCTGCTTCTCTACTAGATGACCTTCGGCAGGCTGTCAGATATTCCTTGCTCTTTATTCCTAGTCTGTGTAATTCCTGCTTTTCGGGGTTTTTGTGAAGGTTAAGGGAGTTAATGCGTTTGCAACACTTACTAAGGAGACTGTCACATAATGCATGCTTGGGTACTGCTAGCTAGTATTATTTTATAGCATCTTAATTAAAACATAAAATAATGCGAAGAAAGGGAAGAATCTGAATTTTTGTCAAATGGCCCTGTAATATGAAGACTTAAAATTTTGGTATAATAGGAAATATTCCCTTCTAGAATGTACTTAAGAACTGCTTGTTTAAATTCTTACATTTTTAGTATTTCAGAATAATTTTTTCATTGCGAGTAGCAAGGAATTTTCCAAACGAAATTCTTAATTATGATAGAAAATTACAATTATTTCCACTTTTTGTAAGAGATAATAATCATTGTTTATTTTATTCCCGATGTTTTCATAGATGCTTTTAAAATGTAATACATTTTAAATAGGAGCTATGACTTCCATATTTTGGAAGATTTTAATTTAGACTTTATGCTATTTGATAACCCATCTTTTTCTTATATAGTTACACTTATTATTTTGTTGCAGTTAAAGTATCAGAGAATCTTGGAACGATTAGAAAAGGAGAACAAAGAATTGAGAAAATTAGTATTGCAGAAAGACGACAAAGGCATTCATCATAGAAAGCTTAAGGTATTCTAAGTTTATCTTGCTTATTCTCAAAACTTTACTGCTTAGCATTGTGTGTTCATCAGTACCAGGTTTTAAGGAGCTGTAAAGTATGCTGTCGTCCTTTTCTTTCTAATCTAATGTCCTTGGAGGATGGAAGATCTCTCCCTATATTTAACACATTTTAAAAGTTGTAGTCTCCAAATGCTTGTTTTATACCATGCCCATAAAATCTTTACATGTTATTTCATGTGAATCAGTTTATTTTTCTGAAATATCTAGTTTATCTCTAGGTTTAACTTTTACATAAAATTTTATATAAAATCAGAATTGTTAATTGATGGACATGTAAGTGACTTATCATTATTGCTTTGCTTGTATGCCAGTGAATGATTAGACCGCTTTCTTCAGTTTTTAAAAAATTAACACTTTTTTTCTAAGGAGAGCTTTCTTAGGCATTGTAAAGAATTTTTGAAAAAGTATGTGCTGGTATTGTTACCATCAGCACATTGGTGAACTTATTTATCAATAAATTGAGTCTTACTATTCCCCACCAAACTAAGCCATATGTGCTAAATTGAATTGAAACAATTATTTAACTTAAATCTCATATAAGTAAGCAGGGTTTATATGTAGCAAAACTACAGTAAATCATGGCATATACATTCTGTAGTCACAGTACAAAGATAATATTATAGTTCTAGCTTAACAAACATGCATTAGTAGCTTTGACTCTAAATCATGACTGCACAAAACAGATCGATAACATGACTGTTTACAAGTGGCACTTAGAACTGAGAAAAGTCATTTCCAAGTGCTAATATATGTAGAGTTTACCTCAGAAACAGTATTTTCTCTCATAAAATGCAGTGGCAATGAACATTTTTTATTTTTGGGTGGGTGGGTTGGCAATTGCTTGCCATTTAATTTTTTTAGGGATTAAGAAATGAAAGGAACCTTAAGCCATCATTTTGCTCCTGCCTTAGCATTAAAACTTATCCATAATGATTAAATGCTTGATGGTACCCCTTTTTTTCAGGCCTGTTTTTTTTTGTTGTTGTTCATTCATTCATCAAATAATTACATGAAGCTTGTTACATGCAATACAAGGCACCACGTTCTATTCTGATTCTACAGCAAGAAACGATACAGGATATTTGCCCTTGCTACACTCCTATTTCAGCCTGCCCAGTTGTCAGTGGATACTTAACCACTCTTCCTGGTTTAACCATCTTCCTGGTTTATCCTTTATTCAGATGTTTGCTTGCACGTGCTCTCTATCCTCTTCCCTCTTTCTCCCTCATGCATGCTTCAAACTTGGCAAAGAATAATGTCATTGTCAGTTGGTTACCTGACCACCTTATTTTGCCTTTTTGGTGCTAATGGTCTTTCCTTGCATTCAGTATTAGCTCATCAGTATTAAGTAATAATTTCCATCTTATTTAATGAGAATGTTAGGAAATCCTGAATTAATTAACTTTATTAAATCATTGTATCTAAATAAAATAAACTGAATGATAAATGGACTTTTAATCTGTACTATTTTAGTTTTTACTATGAAGATGTATTTATATAATTTGAGAAATCAATACAGTGATTGTGGAAATTTCAATTTGAATTTATCATTTTTTTCTCTTGACACATCTGTTATTTTTTTCTGTACTTTCACTGTTTTATATTATAATTTTTTAAAATCTTTACAGAAATCTTTGATTGACATGTATTCTGAAGTTCTTGATGTTCTCTCTGACTATGATGCCAGTTATAATACACAAGATCATCTACCACGGGTATGTGAAAAATTGATAGTGAACTTGCCAATTAGCAAAAAAAGAAACAACTTAGCTTCTTAAAAATTATGTGTATATATGTACACATACACATATATATATACTGGATGTAGGCATTTATATTTTTGATATAATCTTACATGTTCCAAGTAATGTTTTAAGCAGTATTATTTGACTATTTTAGTTCATTATAAATATAAGTACATTATATTTATGAGTTACTATATGTGTTATGAAGGAAGATATTTGTGTTATATAGTCATAATATTTGTAATAAATACTGAACAGTGGATTAAATTAGCCATATGCGTGAAATTTAACCTTATAGAATTGAAAATGTGTTTGTAAAGAGTAAACTAGGTATGGAAAAGACTTACAGAAAGTTAACAACCTGGTTTTAGAAACAGTGGTTTAAATTAGCACAAGTTTTTAAAATAAAAATTAGGCTGTAAATAGTGGATCCAATTACTGTTTTGCTGTCCCTATTTTCCATGTGCATACATGTAGCAATCTTTTTTTACAGATTTTAAAACATTTTTTTCACCTGTACAAATTTTAAAAGACTAAAAAACCTCAGAGCAGCATTACAAATAGGTTTAAATTTTAATTTGGTATCAGAAAAATATGAGTAAGTGTTCTTTGTTTTGTGGGCAGGTTGTTGTGGTTGGAGATCAGAGCGCTGGGAAGACTAGTGTGTTGGAAATGATTGCCCAAGCTCGAATATTCCCGAGAGGATCGGGGGAGATGATGACACGTTCTCCAGTTAAGGTAAGAAAATAGGCCGTCTCAATGACGTTCCTTAGGAGAGTAACCGCTTCAATGAGATCTGTTCATTGTGTTGAAATAAAGACTTTTAACCAAAGAAAGAATTGATACGTAGCGTTTGGAATGATCCCTAGTGTGGAAATCAGTAGGAGGCACAGCCAGGAGGCCAGTGCGGCAGGAGGTGAGTGAGGGGAGAGTGGTAGGAGAGGATGTCAGAGACCCAGTTGGGAGGCCTTTGGATTTTATTCTGAATAGGATAAGAGAGAAGTTAAGAAAATGAGAATATTGGAAGTGGAGTCAATGAATATAGATAATTTTCTAGTTTTATTGTGACAAAAGAGCCGAGAAATGAGGCAGTAGCAATTGAATATTGTTGAATTAAGGGAAGGTTTTTAACCTGTTTCCTGTTTAGAAAAAACGTGCAGCTCACCACCAGTGCTTGTTTAATTTTACGTAAACACTCTTTGAAGCTGAAGCAAATCTGACTAATTTTCAACGTGAAAATAAAATATAAAAACTGTTCTTAGAGTTATTTCTAAACAGTACTAACATCAGAATCATCTCAATCATCAGAAGGTCTGTTTTTTAAAAGTCAGATTTATCAGATGAATCTTTGGCCAACAACTTTTTGAGAATGATGTAAACATCACACATAGAAATTCTGCGTTTTCTAGGATTTGACATTTTCAGCTATTGAAAGTTACTATATTTTGTAAATGGAAATACTCCTACTAAAAACAGAATGCTTTCAATAGAATGATGTCTTTTGTTTCCAAAATCAGTATACTAGAGCTATGCGAAAATCATAATAAAAGCGAGATATTTTACGGCAGAGTTGTCTTGGGGCAAACACTGCAGCTGCAAGCGCTGCTGGCAAGTATTGTCGGAGCAAGTGGGAAAAGGGTTAAAGATTTCTATATGCTGATTATAATGATTTAATAAAGGGCGGAAATGATGCAGGAAAGAGGGAAAATTACAAGAGCAAAGTGGCTGAGGTGAAGGAGATTGCAGCTTGGTGTACTAGTCCATATCTAGGCACACTGACAGTTTCTCCATGGTCATAGGAAGAAGGCATGGGGCTGCAGAGTCTTTCATTGAACAGATATTTACGGAATGCTTAATGTGTACCAGCAGCGTTCTGGGCAATATGTTGGTAAACAGCAACAACAAAGAAGATTCTTGCCATGATGGAGGGTATGTTCTAGCAGAGGGAGACAGATAATAGATAATAAATATAATACATGACTGTATAGTATGTTGGAAGACAATAGTGTTGTACAAAAAGAAAAAGTAGAACCAGGCAAGGAGAATGGGGGTGCCAGGGTATTTGTAGATTGCATTGATAAGGTGGCGTTTGAACCAAGATTTGCAGAAAGTGAGGGAGTAGTCATTTAGATATCCTGTGTTCAGCAAGGAGAATAGCTGATGCAAAGCCTCTGAGGTGGTTGTGTGGCTGTCATGTTCAAGGAATAACACAGAGGCCTGTGTGGCCAGGTCAGAGTGAAGAGCTAGCCATGGTCCGGGCGAATGATGACATTAGAGGAATAATGGAGAGCAGGGAGCAGCAGATCAATAAGGCCTTATAGGCCATTGTACAGACTTGCGTTTTATTTTAAGTAAAATGAGCCAGTGCAGGATTTCGAGCAAAGTAACAACAGTGCCTTTTAAAAGGCTACTCTTTTGAAAATAGTTATAGGCAAGATGTAGAACCAGGGAGTCCAGGCTACTGGAGTATCCAGGTGATTCTTGAGCTAGGGAAGTAGCAGTGAAAGTGATAAGAAATGAATAGATGATAAATGTATTTTGAAAGTAGAATTAACAGGATTTCTTGACGGGTTTGATACGGAGAAGGGAGAGAAGAAAAGCGATGGGGAGAGAGAGAGAATGTGTCAGTCATCAGTGATGGCTCCAGGGTTTGTAGCCTGAACAGATTGAAGGATGTAGTTTGCGTGAAGTCTGTCAGTGGATCAAGTTTGGGGGAAGAAGATCAGGGATTCAGTTTTGGACTTGCTGAGTGGTGATAACAAGCAGTTGGGTATAGCAGTTTAGACAGAGGTCTGGGCCAGAGACATACATTTAGGAGTCATGATCAACTATCTGAAAGTAGTATTTAAAGTCATGATCTTACTGGAGAAGATCTTGAAGGGAGTGAGTAGAGATAGAGCAAGCAGTATATTCTGGGCACTCTGAACATTAAGATGTTGAAGGAAGAAAAAATAACAAACGAATGTGTGAAGGCACAACCGGTGTAGTAAGAGGGAAAGCAGGGCAGTTCAGTGCACGCAAAGTGGGGTAAAGAAATATGGAGTAGGGGGGAGTGATAAGTGAGGTCACATGCTGCTGTTCCATCAAGGAAGGTGAAGATAGAAACCAGTCATTGAGTTCACCAGTGGAGGCAAGAAAGGGGAATGTGTGGAAGTTTCCTTCTGATTTCTTCTGCTTACTCAGTGAAATACTAAGCCGAATGATCAGCTCTTAATTAGAAAGGAGAAGAGATTGAAGACTGAGGCAGGAAGAAAAAGTGAAGTCTTTTAAGAGATTCTGGTGACTCTAGGAGTGAATCAGTGGAGGAAGTCAAGTGATACTAGGATTGCTGAGTTGGACTGAAGTCCCTTTAAGTTCTGTGGACATACATTTTAAATGAATCTGTATGATTGTGTTTTGTTTTTTTCGTGTTCAGCTGGTGGGGGTAGGTGTACAGTAATTGGAAAATTGAAATTACCAAGAATTATGGCAAGAATAGTGGGAGAAAGACAGTGAGGCTGATGCTGAAATCTTCAAGAAATGAAATCTGTTTACAAGTGCAACAGGACATGGGCAGCCTAGTGTGATTCATCCAAATTGCACTTTTGTGGGTCTAGCTATGAATTGAACTGTGTTATATGTTACTAGTTGTTCTGTGTGTGGTACTGCGTGAACGTACCAGACTTTACATATCCCTTTTACTATCGATGGGAATTTGGGGTACATCTAACCTAGAGAAAAAAACAAAATGGACCTTAGACTACATCTCATATCATGTTCAATAATCAGTTGTAAAAACATGGGAAAGAAACCCACCTTTTACATTGTTACTAGCACCCTAATTGTAGAGGCTGTGGATGATAGTTCAAGAAGGAATTAATTTTGTTTTGGCAGGCAGAGCGTGAACAGGCAGAGTGTGAACAGGCAGAGCGTGACCAGGCAGAGCGTGAACAGGCAGAGTGTGAACAGGTGTCCTTGAAACAGATGAGGCTGGTCTCTTTCCGGTGTGTCGTTGGTCCCTTAGTGTTTACTGGAGCTTCTCTTTGACCAACCCTGAATTCCAGTGTTTTGTTTCCCCAGAGCAGTGAAAGTGCCAAAATCCCAACTTAGCATTTTAACCTCTTTAGCAGCTTCTTTCTGCTTGGTTTCTTAATATGTGAATGCCTGGAAAGGAAACTGTGCACAGGATGTAGGGTTTCGTTTTGGAGGTTTATTTCTGCAGTCTGTTTTTCTCTGGGATTGTGGCACGTTAAGACGTGACTGCTTGATAACTCTGAATTCCAGTCTTGTCTACTCAGCCCAGTGACACTGCTACACATTTTAAGTTTTTCTCTTGGGCATTTGCCCTGTGCTACAAATCAGCAAATCCTCTGATGGAAAATAGCTACAGGAAAATCCTTCCAGCTTAGGCTGGCCACTATGGTTGCTTTCAAACAGCTGTTTATTGTTTCTTAATCTAGCCTGTTTAGCTAATCTCAGTAGAAGGAGTTGTATAGAAAAGTGGCAATTAGAAGTTTAGAAGTTCTTGTGAAACCACTGACTGTTAATATACATTGCTATAACATTTCTTGGCCAGGCGCGTTGGCTCATGCCTGTAATCCCAGCACTTTAGGAGGCCGAGGAGGGCGGATCACCTGGTCAGGAGTTCAGGACCGGCCTGGCCAACATGACGAAACCCTGTCTCTACTAAAAGTACAAAAATTAGCCAGGCGTGGTGGTGGGTGTCTGTGATCCCAGCTACTCGGGAGGCTGAGGGAGGAGAATCACTTGAAACCAGGAGGCTGAGATTGCAGTGAGCCGAGATCACGCGACTACACCCCAGCCGGGTGACAGAATGAGACTCCGTCTCAAAACAAACAAAAAAACAAACAAAACAAAATTTCTTTCCCAAATATCACTCCTTGAGTGAAGCCTGTCGTAGCTCCCTTATAGTCAGTTCCATTCTCTTCTGTGGCACTCTAGGTTTTGCCACTCTCTTCTGTTATGTCTGTGTATATTTCTCCCAGCATGTAGTGAGGTCTAAAACCGGGACAGTCAGCTCTGTGTTTCCCCACCTACCACACCTGACACACAGTTCAATCTCTATAGATACTGAACGAATGAATTGTCCTTTACCTAAATTCATCTTTGAAGTTAAATGCAAGGTTTCCTTTTAGTGTTTTAGAGAGATGATTTTGGGCTTAGTGCTGTGTATAACCTTGACTGGGGAAAGAAAGAGGCAGCAGCATTTTAGGTCATAAGAGATAAAAGGAACCAGCATTCTTGTTGGGAAATCGCAACATGTGTGACATATGTACAAACAGTACAAATGCAAAATTATTGCCTTCTCAGAAGTACCATGTTGACAACTTCGGGGAGTGCGCCGGCAGTGGTGTGAAGAGACTCTCGGATTTGTGCGATGCAGTAGCCCTGTCTAGACCACGTAAGGGCTGTGGGAATTAATAGTAGTTGTAAGTGCATCATTACATCTCAGTTTTCCGTTACTATCAGGTGACTCTGAGTGAAGGTCCTCACCATGTGGCCTTATTTAAAGACAGTTCTCGGGAGTTTGATCTTACCAAAGAAGAAGATGTAAGTAAAATTCATCTAAGGTTGATATGTGTAACTTTATAACCTGGATGAGCTTATAAAAAACAATTACAGAATATTTGTGAATTAAGATTTTCTTAGAATTTTGTGTTTTCCATTAGCTTGCAGCATTAAGACATGAAATAGAACTTCGAATGAGAAAGAATGTGAAAGAAGGCTGTACTGTTAGCCCTGAGGTAAGGGTTACCATTCGTTTCAGTGACATTTTATGGAAATTAAATGTTTATGATTTCAGATAAATCATAACTTGGTATCGATGTTTAGATTGCTGCTGTTCCAAGATATGTAGAACTTTTTAAAAAAAAAAAAAAATCCAAATAATATATCATTTTGTGGGTAATTTTCCAGAATACTTACTTTTAGGATCAGAGAAAGAATACCATTTTTGTGAGCATCTTATCTGAATGGATGAGATACAGAATTTTCAGAATATATTTCACCAAAAAAATTCTTAACAAATTCCCCCCAAAATTTAGCAGTATTTTTTTTTTATTTTTCCTGAATAGACCATATCCTTAAATGTAAAAGGCCCTGGACTGCAGAGGATGGTGCTTGTTGACTTACCAGGTGTGATTAATGTAAGTATATACAAAACATGTATTTTATTTTATTCCTATTGTGTGAAGCATTTATAATGACATTTAAAACCTTTTTCTTTAAGACTGTGACATCAGGCATGGCTCCTGACACAAAGGAAACTATTTTCAGTATCAGCAAAGCTTACATGCAGAATCCTAATGCCATCATACTATGTATTCAAGGTAAATCATATCAAAAGATTTTACTATACTGATATATTTTCTGCTTTAGCAATCCAAGCTTTGCATTAGTTTGCGTTCTGTAAACATACAAGATAAATGCATTTTTTGCCTTCTCTTCATATTTATTTTATTAGCAAATGAAGTTGAAATTATTTTGATAAGTTTTACGTAAGCATCATTGAAATTTTTATTGGCTAGGATTTCTTTTTAGTAAATAACGTAAATGTATTAAAATCTTTCTTGCTATAATGTAGGCACAGGGGTATAATTTGTGCCAAGTTTTAAAAATCTACTTTACATCTTAAAATTCCACGGTGTCGTTTTGTAATTGTTTTCAGACGGATCTGTGGACGCTGAGCGCAGCATTGTCACAGACTTGGTCAGCCAAATGGACCCTCATGGAAGGAGAACCATATTCGTTTTGACCAAAGTAGACCTGGCAGAGAAAAATGTAGCCAGTCCAAGCAGGGTGAGATCAAATTCTTTGTTGCAAGCATAGATTCTTTGTAAAAGCTCCAGCTGTGATAGGGATTGGTTATTTTAAAAAAAGCAAACAACAAAAAAACACCTTACAACTAAGATTTATTACAATGAAAGGATAAAGCAAAGTCACAAAAGGAAATGGTACATGGTATGAAATCTGAAGGAGATCAGGCTCACATTCCCACTAGTTCACTCCCAGGAGACTCACATAGGGCACATTTATTTCCACCAACAACAAGCTGCTTGTTAGAGACTCAGCTCCTAAGGTTTTCATTGGAGGTTAGTCATTTCGGCACCCTCATGTACCAAAATTATTTCATACTCCCAAAAGGAAAGCCTGTGTTAAAATTAAACGACATTACTTGAGTAGTGAGCCACAGTTATATAGGGAAAGGTTTATATCAGTGTAGGGAACTGTTTACCATTTAAGTTTTCAGATACAAGCCAAAGGCAGGCAGGCCTTTTTAAGGATAGTAGTCTCAGTCCTGCTATGTTAACCCTTTTCTAGGTAGCCACCATAACCTCTGCTCTGCCTTATTTTTAAGGGTAAGGCCTGCCATGGCATTAATGGTTCTGATATGGAGAAGGGGAGAAGTGAAGTAGAAACAAATTTCTGTGGCCTCCTCCCCATCTTTCTTCATTCCTTTCATTTCTTTCAACTGTGGGATAGTGAGTTTTTATTTCTTCTGAGATGCAACTGAAGCTTATTTCAGTCCTTTTTGTGTAAAAGATTCAGCATTAGCTTAGGTGTAACTGATTCTCATCCCATTATTAATCTGAATGGGCTTCAGTGGGTAGAAACTCTAACATATGTGAAAGATCTCTGTGCAAATATGCATTTTTCTGGGTACATAGTCTATGTTTTTTTGTTTTGTTTTGTTTTGTTTTGTTTTTTTGTCACATTTAGAAATGGATTTTTGATCCTAAAAGTTGAGAACCAGTGGATCCATATATTAAAGAAGAAGGTGGGAGGGGAGGAAGGAATAAAAGAAGACAATCCAGCTTGGTCAGAATTTAGGTATTTGAAGAAAGTATGGAAAAATAATAATAGCTACCATTTATTGAGTGCTTCCTGCCTGGCACTGTGCTAAGTATCATATTGTCCCATAATCTCATCAACCTTTTGGAAAAAATTAAGTTGTTTACTTAAGGTCGCATAACTACTAGGCAGCAGAGCAGAAATTCAAACTAAGGTCTGTCTGACTTTAAAGAACTACACATCATTCCGGGTTTTTGATATGTGTGTTTTAATAATACATTTTCAATATAGTAAAATTAAATGTAGTTTTTTCAAATAGCAATGGAAAAACATTTTAAATGCTTTTGTGCAGATTTATCTATTTAACTATATACCTGTATAGCATTATTTTGCTTTCTAAATTGTATATTATGCTTTTAAAACTATGTAAATTATATCTCACATTAATTTTTCCCACTTTTAAAAATAGATTCAGCAGATAATTGAAGGAAAGCTCTTCCCAATGAAAGCTTTAGGTTATTTTGCTGTTGTAACAGGAAAAGGTATGCAAAGATGGGTTATAATAACTTATTTTTAGTTTCTGTCATTTTCAAATAATACAGAGTAATTTTCTTGGTGAAAATTTGACCATCATTCTTCCCCAGGGAACAGCTCTGAAAGCATTGAAGCTATAAGAGAATATGAAGAAGAGTTTTTTCAGAATTCGAAGCTCCTAAAGTAGGTATCTTGTTAAAACATTTAAACATTTTACAGTAAGAGAGTAGCTTAAATTAAACTGTTTTCACTTAAAAGATCAGGTTTTATAACTATTAGTTTTACATCGGATTTCTAGAATTTTTCCCAAATAGTGAACTGTATCTAATAAGCAAGTCCTTAGCTACTTTTTAACAGAGTTGAGAGCAGTTTATCACATGGTACAATACATAGTGGCATGCTTCCTTGGATGTGGACACCGAAAGACAACAAAGATCTCTGCCTCTTACTTTATTTTACTTATAAAGTGGTTTTAGAAAATCGACGCTTTCATTTTTAAATATGTGTACATATTTCTCTTACAATATTAGGAAAGGTTGGAGTGGGGTTGTCAAAGAAGTATCCCTAGATAGATACTGACAGGAGATAAGATAAGCAAAAAGAGCTAAAGACCAGTTGTATTACTGTATACTAAGACTTTAAATGTTGAGTTTCTGGAAATAGAAAAGTATGTTTGTTCCTAGGTTAGTATGGTAAGTCAAGATAGTTCTTGCAAACCATAATCTTACGTGCTTTGGGGAGTACACTGACAACATATAGAACTGTGCTGTCTAATATGGTATCACTAGTTTTGTGTAGTTATTAAAATTTAAATTAGTTGGAATTAAATTAATTTCTGGAAGATGGCTTTCTTCATGTTCTTTTTAAAGGCATGGTGGCTCACGCCTGTAATCCCAGTACTTTGGAAGGCGAAGAGGGGCGGATCACTTGAGGTCAGGAGTTTGAGACCAGCCTGTCCAACATGGTGAAACCCCATCTCTACTAAAAATACAAAAAAAATTAGCCAGGCGTGGTGGTGCGCACCTGTAACCCCAACTACTCAGGAGGCTGAGGCGGGAGAATCGCTTGAACCCCGAGGGGTGAGGGACGGAGGTTTTAGTGACCCAGGATCACGCCACTGCACTCCAGCCTGTGTGACAGTGCGAAACTCCAGCTCAAAAACATAATAATAATAAAATAAAAGATAACATTAAATTTAAATTAGTAAAAATTCAATAAAATTAAAAATGCAGTTCCTCAGTTACACTAGCCACACATTTCAAGGGCACAATAACCCAGTGTGCCAGTAGCTACCATATTGGAATGTTTCCCTCATCACATAAATTTTATCGAATAGCGTTGGTATAAAAGGTAAGAGTGGCTGTTAGCAAGCACATTCACAGACTTGGTGGTAATATTGTTATCGTTTTTGTCATTTTAATATACTTTAGCTCTTGGTTTTTTTTTTTTTTTTATAGGACAAGCATGCTAAAGGCACACCAAGTGACTACAAGAAATTTAAGCCTTGCAGTATCAGACTGCTTTTGGAAAATGGTACGAGAGTCCGTTGAACAACAGGCAGATAGTTTCAAAGGTAGGTTGGATTTTTTTAAAGAAGCAGACAGCGTAAAACATTTTATTAGCTGGCAATCTTTGGCATCCATCCCATTCTGTACTTCTTTCCTTTAACAGTTGCTTGGTAGTTCATTTACAGTTAGACAATATCTGGAAAATAGAAGAATACAAACCTTCAGTTATTATACAAGAACGAAATTTTTCCTTTCAGAGGAAGCATCTCTAGGAACACATTTGCAGAGTTCAAACAGATGAGAACGTTTGCTAGTGCTTGGAAGTACACAATAAATTATAGAGAATTCAGATTCACCCTGTTGAGGGCAAAGAGAGCAGATGTGTTGGGAAGCAGAGCACTCTGGACTTCATTTACATGGCACCATTTCCTGAATCAATGTCATGGTACCATTTCCTGAATCACTTTCCTGCTCAGTGTCTTTTATCTGAAGGGAATATGTTTGCTTTCCCTTTTCCCATATGTAAATCCTACCTGATCCTACCTATTTATCCCAGTTGTCCGTCTGCAACCTTGTATTACTTTTATTTCCATTTTACAGAAGAGAAAACAGAAGACAGAGTAACTTACCCAAATAACTTACCCAGTGGCACACAGCATAGGTAAAAGACCCGGGATTTGCCTGTTGGTGGTACAACTACTGCAAAGTCCATTCTCTCAGCAGCTCTATGATACTAAGCTACTTCAGCTGTGTGCTAATGGATTTAACATGGAGAAACTAGAATCAGGGAGAATAGTTTTGAAAGCTGTTGCAAAAATGAAATTCTGAGACGTTGAGATCCCAGAGTACTAAGGGGTGATAGGCACACTCTCAGAAATTCACTTAATACAGAGGACATGTATTTTAACCGCTTTAACAACTGCATCTGGAAAGAAGGAGAATCATCAAACTTGAACTTTTCCTTCTTCCTTAGCAACACGTTTTAACCTTGAAACCGAGTGGAAGAACAACTATCCTCGCCTGCGGGAACTTGACCGGGTAATATTTGGATACTCATGTATTTTGTATGCATCTTAATTTAGTATTGTGTGCTGACTAAATTTATGTTGAGAGAAAAAGCCGATGAGCTAAATTACTTTGGTTTTGACTATAACTACTAATTTGTAAGAATACATCTCTAGGAGCAGTTCTCTCTGACAATAATTTAAATTATTTATTATATAATATTAAAAACAGGGATTATAAGACGTCAAAACAAGTGTTGAAAATATTTTCTGAGAAGGTAATGAATATGCTTTAAAGGTTTTGTAGAATTCATGTATTCATGTAATTTAGTGGGAGTTAAACATTGTTTTTCCTTGATTTTAAAATGCCCATTAGTTAATAAAACACAGCATTAATGTGTAATTACTGATGTACTAAATTAATATGTATTGATGCTTTCATATAACGTGAACAAGTGTTATGTGAAAAACTGCATTCAACATTGAGAAGGTAGATATTTATGTCAGTTTCTTTGTCCTTATCTGGATAATGGCATTCCTAAAAAAAAGACACTAGAAGTGCATTTTTACTAGTCACGTGTATTTAAACCCAAATTCAGCCTAGTAGCCTGTCAAAAACCTCCTTTTGGTTCTCTCTGAAAATCATGACGGGGTAAATTTACTGTCTTATGGAAATCTTACTTACTTGTATTTATATTGCCTAGAATGAACTGTTTGAAAAAGCTAAAAATGAAATCCTTGATGAAGTTATCAGTCTGAGCCAGGTTACACCAAAACATTGGTAAGTATTTGATATTAATCTCTTTTCTGAAAGACTTTACTGGCCGGGCACGGTGGCTCAAGCCTGGAATCCCAGCACTTTGGGAGGCCGAGACGGGCAGATCATGAGGTCAGGAGTTCGAGACCATCCTGGTTAACATGGTGAAACCCTGTCTCTACTAAAAAATACAAAAAAGTAGCCGGGCGAGGTGGCGGGCGCCTGTAGTCCCAGCTACTCGGGAGCCTGAGGCAGGAGAATGGCGTGAATCCAGGAGGCGGAGCTTGCAGTGAGCTGAGATCCGGCCACTGCACTCCAGCCTGGGCGGCAGAGCGAGACTCTGTCTCAAAAAAAAAAAAAAAAAAGACAGACTTTACTATATGGGTTATAATGAAATACTAAAACTTAGATTGATAAAGCAGTGATTTATTATTACCTTGGCTCTTAGGCAAAAACACAATAATTTTTTTTTAGCAATATCTACTATTGTAGTCTAACCAGTTGAATTTCTGGAAGGTGGTTTTCTTCATGTTCTTTTAAAATCTTGATTCTCTTTGCCTTTTCTTTATCTTATACTTAATAAATACATAATCATAATTTCTGTAAAGTCATTTAGGCAAAAGTTTCATCAAATTGTACTTTAGGTAAATATCAACCTGTCAAAATTGGTTTATAAAGGGAGATTAGTATATATTTTCAGCTTCTCCATTCTGAATAAGAACGGTTAGTGCTTTCTGTACCATGTGGTTAATATGTTATATACAAATCACATTTTGAACTTAATGCTATTAATATTTGAAATTTTTAAAAATAGCAAGTAAATGCACCCTTTTGAAAAATTTTTCATGTTAATCTTTTCTAAGGCAAGCTTACCTTCAGTTTATGTTTTATGTAAGTTTGGCCATTCCTAAATTCAGTGGAATGAGACATGGTAAAACAAGGTATTATAAATAACCTTGACATTTTTGTAGTCACATGTTAATTAACAAATTCCTCAGGCATAAATTATCATTCTGATGAAGACTGGTATTTTTAAGAATTTATTCTTGGAGCACAACTATCCTCACTGCCATTCATTGTAAATATTTTCTGTACCTAGTCTATTGACTCAGTTAAAGGTTATCAAAAGTGAGCCTTGATAGTGGTATCTAGTCTGTACATTTAAATTCAGCATCACTAGTTTCCTCATCTCAGTGCCCTTTCTTCGTCAGTGGTGAAACCTCTTCTGTCTTCAAGTAGTCCACATTTGCCTGTTTTTAATCTCCATTCCTTCTCCAAAAAAAAGAGATCTGATTTTATCTGTTCTTGTTGATTAGTCAAATATTATTATGACACAACTTATGTTTATTTGTATCTTAGCCCAGTTCCATGGCTTTGTGTCAGCTTTGAAGTTACAAAGAGATACATAGGTTTACAGATTGAATATAATACCAGTTGCCTTGCTAGATTGTATGAGGGTATTTAATGTATATAAAAGTGATATATAAACTGTAACAACTAATAATGCTGTTTATGGGAAGAAAATGTGGTCCTTCTATAAATTAATTTTTGGTATCATCAAATGGAAAGGTTAGTTTTGTTTGGACAGAGCAACCCTGAACTCAAAGTATTTCTTCACTAAAGTGAGCCTTGAAAATAAATGTAATTTATTTAATACAAAGGTAACTAAAGAGAATTGCCAAGGGACAATGAACGCATACCACCAGATTGCCCATTGAAAAGGCAAGGGTCAGAACTAGGACATCTGGCTGCTAGAGATTTATTTGCGTAAGCGGCTGGATCATATATGATTCTCTGTTTTTTCAGACTGTAGAGGCTGAAAAAATGTTATGCTAACACAAATATAAATCAGAATAGCAGGTCCAAGCCTTAGCTGTTCATGCCACATTGAATTCAAGTGCATTACACCCCAAATATTTTCCAAATATTTTATTATTGTGACATAGTTGATGTTGTCTTGAAGTTTCTGTTGGTATGTTTTTGTTGAATAATGCCTATGTGATATTTTAGGACAATGCCTAAAATGCTTACAATTATTTAAGTCATAAGACTGTTTAATCTATATTTAGTTATCTGGAAACAGTGTTAAAAGCATTTTATGTCCTAACATGACAGTTTGTTATTTATTTGTAGTCATTCCACTGTCCTTTGGTTAGGTTTTAGGAAGGTTATTAAGGGTATAGATTTGACATATAATACATTATAGTTGGAAATAGGCTCTCAGCATTTTTACGCCGTGCCTGGTTTTCAAGAATGAATCACTGACATTCAGCAGGAGGTATTGATATATCATTAACATCATGTGACCATCAATGTAGATATATCTTTTCTAGAAGGATAGCTAGCTAGCTTCACAGAAATACATTTTTTCAAAAAATGCTAGTATGGTACGTTTTTAGAAATTCTCGGACTTCAGAAATCAAAGATTTGCAATGTCATAATTTGAGGTTTAAAACATGAATAAGTGTTAAGGCAGAGGCAGGAATATGGTAAGGGCCAGGAGATGAGAACAAGAAAGGCGACACAGGTAGCTGTGTACTGTGGCTTTAACATAAATGGGAGTAAGAGGCAGGAGATAAAACAGTTGATGTAAGCAAAATATTAAGTTTATTAGCCATATTCAGAAGCTTAGTATGTATTCCAGAAGCAGTGGGGGGAGGGTGGTCACTGAAGAGGATTAGGTCAGGTTTGCATTTTAGAAAGGTCTTTGTAGTAGGCAAAATGGAATACGGGTGGAGAAGACTGTAAGCAAGGAGGCAGTTGGCTGTTGCAATAATTTAGGCAAGAGGTGTTTGTGGCTTAAACTTGGATAGTGAGTGGTAATACAGGTAGAGAAGAGACACTTGTGAGATACTTGAGAGGTCACGTAAAAGATAGAATTTACAGAATTTAGTGATTGTGTAGATGATGAAGAGTCTGTTAAATAAAGAGTATGTTTATGTTCAGTAATTACATTGCTGGGAGTATATGCAAATAATGATATATTTGACAAAGATGAACACATAAAACCTTTCACCTTGGTTTTTTTAATAAACGTGAAGAAATGGAAAACAATTTATGTTTCCCATTTGGAATTATATAGTATTTGGTTTATATAGAGCAGATTGCTGCTCTATGGATAGAAGTAGCCTTTGAAAAGTATAGGATGTTGACATGGAAAACTAAATACAATATACTTTTAGATTTAAAAAAAGGATTTATAGAACACTATGTATAATTATGAACCATTTGTGTGAATACACCCACACAGTTACATAGACATAATTTTTTTAATAATAAAGCCATAAATAGTGGTTATCTTCTAAAAGAGGAACTATGGGATGCTTCTTACATTTTCTGTATTGGTTGAAATTATCATATGGAATATAATAGTCCTCTACTTTAAAATTTAAAAAAAATCCATTTAAAAAAGTATTTCTTTAATTAAAGTGGAATGTAGGTAAAGTTTCTGTAGATAAAGAAGGCAATAAAACTATTACCTTTATTATATTTTGTTAATTATATTTTGTATATTAGTAGAAGTTATCCCTGGTTGATGGTAAAACCTGGAATCGAGAAGTCACCTATAATAACACAGAATATAGTCCAGGCATGGGGCTCATGCCTGTAGTCCCAGCACTTTGGGAGGCCCCCATGGGCAGATCACTTGAGCTCAGGAGTTCAAGACCAACCTGGGCAACATGGTGAAAACCCTGTCTCTAATAAAAATACAAAAATTAGTCGGGCATGGTGGTGCACACTTGTAATCCCATCTGCTTGGGTGACTGAAACAGGAGAATCGCTTGAACCCAGGAATTGGAAGTTGCAGTGAGCCGAGATTCGCCACTGCACTGCAGCCTAGATGACAGAGTGAGACCCTGTCTGAAAACAAAACAAAACAAAAAACATAGAATATAGGCTGGGAAAATTGTTAGATGATAGCAGCAAGCAATAAGGTAGCAGATGACATAACTAGATGGAGTAGCTTCACAGTATAAGGTTTTTTATATGAACATTGAGAACTGATGGTTCAGAAGAGAGACTGGGGTGAGGAGGACTTAGCTTCTACTTTCTAACTCTGAAGGCCTTTCAACTACTGAATAACTTCCTCTGAGCAGAATTTGAGGATGGAGGACAGTCACTTTCCTTAAGGAAAGGTTTGGAGATAAAAAGAATAGGAAAAGAGAATGAGAGTATAAAATGGTTTGTCATGGAACCGGGTACTGGGAGCACAACAGAAATTGTTGTGATGGAGGGGAGCAGTGGGAGTCTGGAACAGAGGAGAGCCGCTTGGCGATGAAAGGCAGGAGAGGCTGGGCAAGGAAAACTGATAACAGCCGCCTCTGTGGATGTCAAAGCAGCAACCTCCCTTGAGAAAGTTGCCTTTAGCTTCTCAGAATTTGGTAGTGAGGATTTTAAAAAGGGTGTCAGGGATATGGATTGCTGGCCCAGAGACTCCAGGGAAAAATAACAGACTATGTCTCTTCTGAAGCAGGATGAGACAAAAGCCCTGGAGGTCAGAGGCTGGATCCTGGTCTTCAGTTCAGCTTTCAGTTATCTTCTTGAGATTGTGTTTCAAGTGGTGTCTGAAGGGGAGGCCCTGACAGGCTGCTTTTCTTCATCTTGCTCCTTACACTCTCCCACTCTCTGTCATTAACTCAGTGACTAAATTGTCTTTGTTCTTTTGGGCCCCAGTTGTATATCCTCCTCAGACTTTGTTTTCTTTACTGGTTGTAACTGAAAAGTGACCTGAAAGTTAGCAATAGGAAACCAGGATCTGTGTTCATTGATTCAGTAGACTTAATTTTACACAAAATGTTTAGTAAATAGTCTTGGAGGGTAGAAGATGTTGACTCGCCTACCAGAGGAGTTCAGCTGGGCTTTTGGACAGCGGGATATTTCTGCTACCCTGAGATTTGTGTCTATATCCTAAAGGGTTGAGGTTACTACTCTTAAGAAGGATCCCCTGATAAGTAGAATTTTGTTTGTTTGTTTGTTTTTAATGTATATTGTAGTATTCTATTATGGTATAAGTTTATTACCCAAATAAATATTTTCTTGAGAGTTCAAATTAAAATAGTTGTATTTTTTTATTAGTCACCTGTATTCTTTTAAGATGTCTTTCATGGCAGAATTTTCAACATGATTATGCATCTTTTACATTGTTACCTTAATCATGAATGACTGAAAGATTGTATCTAACAGCATTCTATAACATCTGTGATCTGATAAGTTGTCATGTTTATACCAAGAAGTTTTCAGTCTCGGACTCTCCCATAAACACATGAAGTATGTGTTAATACTAGGCAGATAAGTGTGCATGAAAAGATGCTCAAAATTATTAGTCATTAGAGAAATACAACATAAAACCACAATGACCACTATAAACTTACGAAAATGGCTAAAATTGTAAATGACAGACTATACCAAGTGATGGCAAGGGTGGAGAGGACCTAGAACTCTCATTCTCTGCTAATGGAAATGTAAAATGCGGCAAACATTTTGGAAAAAAACATTAAACATGTAATTACCATATGATCCAAACATTCCACTCTTAGGTATTTACCTAAGAGGAATGAAAGCATGTGTGCATAAGAAGGACTTGTACTAGAATTCTCATAGCAACTTTATTTGTAATAGCCAAAAGCTGGAAACAGCCTAAGTGTCTATATACACAAGAATGGATAAACACATTCATGCAACATAATACTACACAGAAATAAAAGGAAGTGAAATATTGCTAGATGCAGTGGCTCACACTTATAATCTCAACACTTTGGGAGGCCAAGGCAAGAGGATTGCTTGAGCCCAGGAGTTCAAGACCAGCATCAGCAACATAGGGAGACCCCCATCTCTACAAAATTTTAAAAAATTAGCCAGGCATAATGGCATCCTCCTGTAGTACCAGCTACTCGGGAGGATGAGGTGGGAGGATGGCTTGAGCCCAGGAGGTTGAGGCTGCAGTGAGCCCTGATTGTGCCACTGCACTCCAGCCTGGGCAACTAAGCAAGACCCTGTCTCAAAAAAAAAAAAAAAAAAGTGAAATATTAATACATACAACAGCATGATGAACCTCAAAATAATTATGCTGAGTGGAAGAAGAAAGGCAAAAAAAGAGTATATGCCACATGATTGCATTTATATAAATTTCTAGAAAATACAAACTAATCACAGTGACAGAAAGCAGTTCCAGTGGTGACAACTTTTGAGGATGATGGATGCGTTCATTATCTTGACTGCTGCGATTTACAGGTATATACACATGTGAAAACTTCTCAAAACTTTAAATATGTACAGTTTATTGTAAGCTAATGGTACTTCAGTCAAGCTGTTTTTAAAAACAATATTATATTTAGATTTGGTGTTTTTGATACTTTTTTATTTCAGGGAGGAAATCCTTCAGCAGTCTTTGTGGGAAAGAGTGTCAACTCATGTGATTGAAAACATCTACCTTCCGGCTGCCCAGACCATGAATTCAGGAACTTTTAATACCACAGTGGATATCAAGCTTAAACAGTGGACTGATAAGCAGCTTCCTAATAAAGCAGTAGAGGTTAGGATATAATTTAATTAAATGGGTAAGAAGCATTATCTGAAGGGAGTAGAAGCTGTGAATTTTAGACTTTATTCGCATCACAGCCTCTTTCTTTCTTTCTTTCTTTCGTTTGGGTCCTTATATCTCATTTATTCTTTACTCCTCATCTCTATGTTGGGACTAACCTTGATGTTGCTACCAGTTACTACGGTTATAAAAATTTACTAATTGTTATGGTGTTGGCCTGAGGGTATTGGTACTTCTTCCAAAGACTGTATTTAACAAGCAAATTTTGCTTGAATGCGAAATATTTGCTTGAATATTTGCTTGAATGTGAAATATTTTGAACATTTCATCTGAGCTCAGTTCTACTTAAATTATCATTTTCTTAGTTAGGATCCTGACAGAAGATTAAACTAGGAATTATTTAAAAAAAAAAAAAAACTACCTTAAAGAATCTGTTTCCGCTACCATGTCTCTTGGCTTTATCACTTAATAGCTGTATGGTCCTTTGCCTAGTTGCTTAACTTTCCTATGTGTTTTTTTATCAATAAAATGGTGACAGTAATATTGCCTACCTCACAGGGTTGTTACAAGGATTAAATAAGTAATTGTATGTAAAGTACTTAGACAATGCCCAACCCATGATAACTGCTCAGGAAATGGACCTGCTATTATTATGATCATCATCATCTGAATTGATCCGTCATGTACATCACCGCATAAACAGTGATTGTTGAAGCTAAGAGTCTGTGTCCTGTGCTTCTGTGTGAGGTTGCTCACAAAATTGAAGTCCATGTTTAAAGTAATTTTGTTTTTCATACCTGTCTTAAAGGCAGTGTCAGTTTCTCGTTATTCAGATGTGATTTCACCCCTTTCCTATCTTGCTCCAGTCTTGACTCCCTTACCTCTGTTCTCAATTTCTTCAAGCCGCTTTCTAAGAACTCTAGCAGCCTCCCTGCCTAAGTTGCACATTGCTGAGCCCTGGCAGATCTTGACACATTTACCCCTGAAGAAACTAGAGAGCGGCTGCTCCCCCTTCACTAGTTCTCATTACTGGCACTGACATTTTTTCTGGGCCGTGTCCTGTGATAGGATATTTTCACATCCTAAGGTTCAAGCAGTGGAAGTGGTTATAAAAGCATCAATTTTTCTTTCCACTGCTGCTTTCTGTCCCTCAGCATTAGGTGTCATGGAAAGAATGTAGATCTGGTGAGAAGGTCAGGAAACATGGATCTTAATACTCGCCCCACCACTCACTCCGTATTTTTGGACAGTCACTTCTTTATGTTTAAAATGAGAGAGGGCTAAAATTCAGCATTAAAAAGCCCACTTAGTTGTAAGTAGATTTTGCTCTCCATTGATTTTGTTCTTCATTATTTTTGACACTGTGCTCTTCCTTTCACTTTTCAGATCACTAGGAGTTAGCTATAATACAAAGCTGAATACTCTTCAGCTGTGTTTGGAAGTGTTGGCGCATTGCTTCATATCTTTGCTTAAAGACAAAGATACGAAGATGACTGAATCATTAAGACATTTTAAACTTTTTACAGTGTGAAAGAAGCAGGCAAACTCATGTCTTAGAGGTTGAAATAAGTAAGTGAACTAACTTGGGTGGCAGGCTTAGATACCTTATCTTGAAGAGACCAGCCCTGTTCAGCTACAGCAGGTGGTGTCATGTAGGAATATGGGTATACCCTTCTCAGTCAGTTCAAGAGAAGCTCTCAGCGCAGACTTTTAAATGAAATCTCTCAATTTTTAAATATTGGCAAGCAATTTTAAAAATGTGAACCACTATGCATGTCTAGCAAAGCATATCTGGAAGCCATATCTGTCACCAGCAACCCATGTGAGACCTCTACATCATTGGCCTTTTAATGTAGTTTCACATATATTTTCTGATAAGCTGATTTATTTATCACATCTGGCTTGAGCTCATGTGTTATTTTTCATGTTAAACGTTAAAGTATGTAGTAATAATACACCTTTTTTCTTTCAAATAATTCTAGGTTGCTTGGGAGACCCTACAAGAAGAATTTTCCCGCTTCATGACAGAACCCAAAGGGAAAGAGCATGATGACATATTTGATAAACTTAAAGAGGCCGTTAAGGAAGAAAGTATTAAACGACACAAGTGGAATGACTTTGCGGAGGACAGCTTGGTATGTTGTTTGTCTACTGGGGTATCAGCCCCATATTTTTATATAACTTCTCAAATTGGTTCTTTTTCATAGGAGACTTTTTATATGACTAAATTACATTCTGAATTAAAAATAATGAAGTAAAGAAACAGATTTATGATCTGTAATCTGCCCTTTAATATTTCCCTGCCCTTCTCAAATCACCTGTTGCTGTTTCTTTCTTGGCTATCACTTCAGAAAAAAGTAAAACTTTGCAGTAAACAGACTCTGATAAACTTCTACAAATGTCATCTATTAGCCATTTTATGGGCCTGTCTGTAGATCACTGATTCTAATTTTACCCTCTGTGGTAATGAAAGGAACTAACTACATTGGTTTTCAGTGGACTTATAAAATGTTAGACTTATAAAATGTTAGACGCCTAAAATCATACCATCAGCTACCATGTATTGAAGCTCATTATGTGCCAGGAGCTCTGTAAGCATTATTTTATTTAATTCTTAACTAGTCCTATTATTGTCATTGACAGAGCTGGGATTCAAGCCCCTCTCTAATGGCAAAGCCTGGTTCCTGACACCACATGATAAATCTTTTGTTATGTAGAATGCTCTCACTACCAAAATCAAATCTGTTAAGTGTCTGCTCTGCTCAGAGAGTTACTAGAGGTGTTGTTGAATTACAGGATTGAGTGATTTTCTGGGAAAATGCAGAGCTGGCTGTGATTAGCCGGTTGTAATTATAATTTTGTTTTAAAGAAATGTTTGTCTTTATGGCCGGGCGTGGTGGGTCACGCCTGTAATCCCAGCACTTTGGGAGGCCGAGGCTGGCGGATCACCTGAGGTGGGGAGTTCGAGACCAGCCTGACCGACATGGAGAAACCCTGTCTCTACTAAAAAATACAAAATTAGCTGGGCATGGTGGTACATGCCTGTAATCCCAGCTACTTGGGAGGCTGAGGCAGGAGAATTGCTTCAACCCTGGAAGGGGAGGTTGCAGTGAGCCAAGATTGTGCCATTGCACTCCAACCTGGGCAACAAGAGTGAAACTCCCATCTCAAAAAAAAAAAGAAAACCGTATTTATTCTTGTTAAATGCCTTATTAAGACTGGCTTACTGAGAAAATAGTTTCATTTTTATTCATCCAAAAGTTATAAAATTTGGAAGCCAATTTCAACTGTAATAAATAACTTTTATGATTTTATAGACCTTTTAAGTGTCTACCTTATTACTTTTTTCATTGCTGTTAACACTGGGAATAATGGTTATTAATTTTTTTCTCCTCATTTTTGAAAAGACTACCATATAGGTCATATGGCAGAAAGGAGAGTTGAACATGATCTGAATTATTAAGCCCTGAATTTTAGGTTTCTAGATGTTGCATTTCATGTAGTTACATTTGTAATATTTTGTATAATGTAAATGTGTAGTATTACCCATGCACCTCATATGGTTAGCTTATTTAATTTGGGCCAGGAGAGAATCTCCATTCTATATTTTTTAGATAGCAAGCTAACAAATAAGCAGGCAAGTAAAAGGAGCTTATGCATTTTTGTGGGAAGGATATATTTTTATGCTGGTTTATATACATAGTTATTTTTCCATATTTACTAAGCTGTCAATTTGAATAAAACTACTAAAATGACGAGATGTAAAAGAAGTTAGCTTTTTCTTTTCTTGTTATTTTCAGAGGGTTATTCAACACAATGCTTTGGAAGACCGATCCATATCTGATAAACAGCAGTGGGATGCAGCTATTTATTTTATGGAAGAGGCTCTGCAGGCTCGTCTCAAGGATAGTAAGTAGAGACGCAGCTTATTGAGTTCTGAGTTCACAGTGGTGAAGGAGTTATCCAACTTTAGTGAACATTTGTAAAAATATATTTAACATTTAAAAGTCTTTGTCATTAATACTATAGTTGAATATTATTTGTGGAATTTTTTTTAGTCAACTGCTTTGTAGCTACTGAAACAAATGGACACATGATGCTTATATGTACTTATGTTCTATAAAGCTATAATGCAGAATATTTTAGTGTGTTTGCTATTGTACTTACAGGAATTGTATAAGCAATTATACTTTTATGTATCATAAACGCATGTATAATTAAACTCTTACATATGTGCCATATCAGTCATGTGGGCTTTTTCCTTTATTTCAACTGCCTTCATACTGATATAGCACTTTGAAATAGTTAAGAAAGCAAGACCATTATTAGTTACAATTTGTGTACAGGTAAGTGATAAAATTGTTGATAAGTTAATTTTTTTTTTCTAGCTGAAAATGCAATTGAAAACATGGTGGGTCCAGACTGGAAAAAGAGGTGGTTATACTGGAAGAATCGGACCCAAGAACAGGTGAAATAAACGCATCTCTAATCTTACGATGATATCATTGTGTTCATTTTCATTCAGGCATTAAAATATAACCTTTGTGTGGCTCTAGACCAGTCTCAGGAATTTTAAATGTTTTATGTCATCCTTTCTAAAATACAATGAATCTTTAGAATAAAGAATAAACTACATAAGAAAGTTTTTTTTAAGTGAAGTAGCCATGTTGTTAAAAGACAAGAGATGAAACATGCCCCTTTTGTGGTTGATTACTTTGTTCATTTCAATTCCCTGTTTGAGGTAAAAAGGAAGATTAAAGTTATGAACAGGCCAGGCAGAGTGGCTCATTCCTGTAATCACAACCCTTTGGGAGGCCAAGTTAGAGGAATCGCTTGAGTTCAGGAGTTTGAGACCAGCCTGGGCAACATAGCAAGACCTCTGCTTTATTAAAAGTCAAAAAAAATTAGCCAGGTGTGATGGCACATACCTGTTATCCCAGCTACTAGTGAGGCTGAGGTGGGAAGGATTGCTTAAGCCTGGGAGGTCAAAGCTGCAGGGAAAAAAACTTGTGAATAGAAGAAAATGATAAGGTTTTCAGAGGACGTACAGTGAATATGCTTGGGGGGGAAAAAGATACAATTTTTCTTGCCTTATTTTATTATCTTATCTATATCTATCATTAAAGTCCCTACCTCTCACCTCCACCCCTGTTCATTCCTTTCTGATTCTTATAGCTTCTTTTCCTATCTGATACTCAGTCTTGTATCACTGTCTCATTCCTTGTTCATTCCTTAAATGAAAGAATCTAAATAGAACATAGAATCTAACTACATAAATTAATGAAATAATGAAGATGAAAAAGATTTAGCATCCAATCCATTTTCTTTTCTTGTTTGCTTTGTTCCTTGAATTCATTTAGAGAAAGGAGATCAAGGAATGGAAAAATAGAGGAGAAAGAGAGAATAAAAATTGACCAAATGAGATGTCCCTATTTCTTTATATTTTCATTTTCATTTTAAACACAGAGTTAATTGTATAATCTATATCCTATTTTTTCCTAGTTTCCCACATTTCTTGTTTCATAAGTTCTCTATCAGACATGAGTCTCAACTTCCTCAAAATAATGAAGAGACAGTCTTCTTTTTCTTTGTGTTTTATTATTATTATTATTATTATTTTGGTAATGACTTCTGTGAAAAATGAGCCGTTAAGAGACTGAAGTGAAGCTGAAGAAGTGGACAGTTAGTGATTGGGTCATGCGTGTGTTCAGGGTGCATTGGTTATCTCTGCTCTACAGATGGGCTGAGAGGAGGAGGTCTGTCAGAAAAGAATTTCTAGGGATCCATCCAAGGTTTCTGACTTTGATAGAGGAAGATGCATTGATTAGAAAGAGCTGCTGTAAGGGAGATAAACTGCAAAAGAAAAATGGTGTCTGGCCTTCAAGACTTAGTGATATTAGGCCTAAAGTCTCTAGAACAATTGATGGCACTCCTCAGCAACTGACTGGTGGTTAATGTGCTTTGGCCAAACACTCTCTGAAAGAAATGATTCCTGCTAGTAAGTTATTTTTGTCAGGAACTTAAACCCACAGGGGAATCCCCTCAAGAGAAACAAAGGAATTCACCTGAAAGTCGGTGCAAAGGGTCTGAAAACCTAGAAGAGGAATCGGGAAAGAAACCCTTTGGAGAAGAGCCTTCTCCCCGCAGGATTTCGGGCAGCGTGTGCGAGACCCAGGCTGACTGTAGAACACAGGCCATGATTTGGAATATACAAGGGAGGGGCATCTGAATCACCTAGGGAGGCGTTTCTATATATTGTTCTGGTTTTTCCTTCAAAAGCTAGCCTCATGTCAGACTCACGGAGTCAAGCCCTCCTTCTCTGTCCTTTCTCCCTCCCACTCCCAGTTGAAAACAAGTGTTTTCAGCCTCACACCTGGAGGTCACAGGGAGAGACAGAGATTCTAGAAGAGGTTGAGAATATCCCTAGGTCTCACATTGTAAGTTCACTTAGCTGAATGACAGGATTTGGCAGGAAAAGAAACTTAAAGATGAGAAATCCATTCTCTGAAAAGTGTTTTGTGTTTTTGTGTTTCTTTTTTGTTCGTTTTCTAGGAAAATTCGTCCCTTTGAAACATTCTCACCTTGTTTGAGCCAAACGAATGGACATTTTGGTCAGGATAGATCCAAGAGTAGTTCTGTCTTCTGAGGGCCAAGTGTAGTGACAGTCAAGTGGTGATGGATAGAAAGGGGGAAGTAAAACACGAGGCAGGATGAGCTTGGGAACACCATTACCAGCAATTTCCTTTCCATCTCGGACTGAATAGTACATGTTTAAGCAAACAGTGAACTTTCTCTTTATCAAATGCTCTTTTTTCTAAAGTGTTAGTTTTCAGAGAATATTAATTAGTAGTTCCATTTACAAGCTAATTGTTTGCATGCATGTGTTAATCTTGTCTAACTACTCAGATTTCATAGCTGTGATAGAGTTTGGGGCAAAAAAAACCACTCAGTTTCATAGCTGTGGTAGATTTTCTATTCTAGTAATTTATTTAGGGTAATGATTGAATTTAAAGCTAGTTTCTTGTATCATACAATTTTGAGTGGAGGTTTGAAAAATGACAAGATTAATTTAACACAGTATAAGAATCTTGTTATCAAACATAACTAGTGTATGTACGTTTTCCTCCTTTGGTAAAGAGATTATGAATAATTACAGAAAAGAGACTGGAAGTGAATTTAAGAAGGATAGATACCTCACAGAAGCAGTCTGAAGTACCATTTTTTATGAAAAGGCTTTTTAAAAATCAAACTGTGCATTTTATATTTATTGAAAAAGAGACATGTCAACAGGTTAAATCCTTACAGTAATCTCGTTCTTAAGTGTAGTTCTTAGATACGAGGCATTTTAGAACGTCAACTCTTCCCATGCATTCAGGGTGCTTTTTCCTAGATTCAAATTATACCCTACGGTCAAGAAAGAAAGAAAATACATAGTAAGATTCCTGGTGCTGTAACTTCCACAGCAAAAACATTTCAGCAAAAGTAAACACATAGCAAGTATGGCTAATCCCTGGGTTTTTTCCTCGCTCATAAGGCAAATTGTTCTGCGTTCATAGGCCATTTACCATATTCATAAGCCAGGGTGCTGTGTTCTTTCTCGTGTTTCTTTCTTGTTTGTTGTGATTAAGCTTGTGGTATCTTTTATGCAATAGTAATATATTTATTAAAATCGAGACTGTTTTTCAAGCGCCAAATTGTGAACCATCTAAACACAGTCCTTTTTTAAACATTTTAAAGTGTGTTCACAATGAAACCAAGAATGAGTTGGAGAAGATGTTGAAATGTAATGAGGAGCACCCAGCTTATCTTGCAAGTGATGAAATAACCACAGTCCGGAAGAACCTTGAATCCCGAGGAGTAGAAGTAGATCCAAGCTTGGTAATAAATACTGCTGAAAAGCAGGAATCCGCTTCTTTAATATTTGTTTCTTGCAGTAAATGTTACTACAAGTGTTAGTTAGATATTTAAGTGCTTAATTTGACTTTTGTCATGTGTACATTCGCTGACAGTAAAAGCTTAGTCATTTTGTTTGCGTGAAGAGAAGGAATTTTATTCTCAGTATTGCTTCTTTAAGGGTAATGCTTTAATTTGTAAATGGGGAAATTTACTTTGGCAAGTTCAATGGTCAACAGTCAGTTCTTGCAGAATGGGATGAAGCCGACCCAGACCTTTGCCCCACATCACATTGTTTCAGATTGCAAAATAGAATTTCTGTTTAAAAATGGCATATGTTTAAAAATATATATGTGTTTTTGTGTGTGATTTACAGTCAAATGTAACTCAATTAGATGTGAGTGGATTCAGAAAAAATAAAAAATAAAAATGTTGTTTTTTTTTTAAATTAGATACGACCATTGAGTTCTAGCTCCATATTCCTCTTTTATTAGTGTGTGAATAAAAATAGTCTATACTTTAGGCTACTTTTTGCTTACCTTCATGATACTTTTTGAAGATGAATTTTAAAAAATACTTTTGGGCCTACGTTTTTTAAAAACTACATTCTCTACTGCTTAGTTAAGATGTAAGAAATTCAAAAGCTCATTATTATATTAGCTTAAGTGAACACAATTAGAAAAATAAGTCTAGTAGGGAAATCAATCATTAACAAATTGCAAAGCCACACAAACTCTTTTAAAGATTATATGCTATTTATGTTTCTGTACTTGAGGGATGAGTATACTTATTTTAAATTCCATTGGAGGTAAGAACAAGTAAAAAAAGAAAAATAAAATTGGTAAAACTCAAAGCAGTTATACATCTAGCATTATTTATAAATTGAAAATGAGATTGAAACTAATTATTACATCAGATATTTTCATTGAATATAGATTTAATTTTTATTCTCATTGGTCCCAGTTCTCGTTAACAATAAGTTATATTCAGTTTGACACTTTTAAATGTTATGTGGCACGTTGGTGAATACAGTAAGAGGGATTTTCTCTTCAGAGTGGTATAGAAGACATGTTACATGATTTTTTTTTTTTTAAGTTTTTGCTCATGTCTTAGGCATGAATTGATTGTATGTCTTAATTAGTTTCTAAGACCAAGAAAACCTCAGGTTTGTTAAGTGACAGTTTGTTCAGCGTACTTTGCAAAGCTATAAAATAAGTAGCAAAGTACCACAAGAAGAATATTGCATGGACTAGATGTCAGGACATGTGAATGCTAGTGTATTTCCGTTATATTAGCTAATAATATGTCCTTTAATAATTGCTACCACTTTTCTGACCTCACTTTTCTTTTCTGTCTAATGGGGTTGATGTTTGTTCTTGTTAACATTATTGCTGTTTTGCTCAAAGAAGGACAGAAGGTATTAAAGAATATTGAATACTCGGACTATCTAGCAATGAAGTGGTAGGAATCATACTGGTATGGTAGCAGTGAAATTTGATAAACAGAAAGGAAATGTTGAGTTGATAGACGTGATCTGAGACTGTCTTCTTAGTCCTAACTCTTCTTAGATAAGGCTTTCAACCTCTTTTTGCATTGGTTTCCTCACGTCTAACTAGGGGAAGATAATACCTACCCTATCTACTCCACAAGATGATTATTTAATTATGATAACAGCATTTGTTTAAATCCTTGCTAATTTTTAAGTGCATAAACTGGTAATGGTTCAGAGTAGTAGTAGATCTAATCTTTGTCTTAAAAAAAGTAAGTGAATAAAAAAATTTGAATAACTATGTAAAGAATAACCTTGCTTTTACTTTTAAGTAACTTTTTTGGTAAATAAATTTTTTGTACAACTTCTCAGAGTGTGATTGATCAACATGAATAGTATACAGTAACTCTTTGTTTTCTTTTCTCATTTTAGATTAAGGATACTTGGCATCAAGTTTATAGAAGACATTTTTTAAAAACAGCTCTAAACCATTGTAACCTTTGTCGAAGAGGTTTTTATTACTACCAGAGGCATTTTGTAGATTCTGAGGTAGGGTTTCCAAAAACAAAGAGAAATATTTTTAAGCAATAGTTGTTAAAGTATGCTTAAAAGTAAACTTTAGCTTAAGCATTAATTTTACGTCCTTTGATCATCTGGGGAAAAAAAGTATGTATAATTTTTAAAGAATAATCTAACTCTTATCTTTTCAAAGATATTTGCCACTTTGTTAGTAACTACATCTTACGTGCGTATTATCCCCAATGCTTATAAGAATGTGTGAATATAAATAGTAAAAAAAAGTGTGAATATAAATAGTAAAAAAATAAAGTAACAGGAAATAGTCTCTTATAATTCCCTGACCTATAAGGATTTTAGTTAACATTTTTATGTATTTCTTTTCAACTTTTTCTATACACAGGGAGAGAGAGAGAGAAAGAGAGGGAAGGAGAAAGTGTGTGTGTATCTGTGTGTGTGTAACATAACCACCCATTTGCATAATGGAAATCATACTGCAAAACAATTTTTATCATGCTTTTTTCAGGTGTCATAATTATTTCTCCATATCACTAAATCTTGTTTAATCATGAAGTTCTTGTATTAGGATGATTCATAATACAAAGTAACCCCTAGGTGGCAGCAGGCTGATATATTTTGAGCGTTTTCTTACAAGCAAAAATGCTTTCAAATATCCTTTTGAAAAAGCTCAGTTCATCAACAATCTTATTTAATTGAGACCTCTGACATGCTGTTCTTTCGTTTCCAGTAGAAGAAAATAAATTCGTATTTAAATGCACCTAATTAAAAGTGGCAAGTTTTTTTGCATAATTTTAATTGTGGAGGAAACTTCTTTCTATAGAAACTTCTGTAGAAAGAAGAAACTTCTATAGAAACTGCCTTCTATAGAAAAAGCTTCTTTTTAAATACATCAATCTATTTTCATACACAGCTGAATTTTAAAAATGACTTGAGTGCAGACTCAAAGAGAAGGGGTTAACCTAAGGACATATTTAAGATAAATATGGTTAATGAAATGAAATATAAATGGAGGGTATATGCTATGAATTTCAACTTACATACAATGTAATGGAATTGTCTACTACTCAAGCTTATTTGCTTTGTCACTAGAATTAAAACAAAGCTATCTAGGTGTCAGACATATAGAAGCCAAATTATGTAAAATTTCATGGCTCCGTACAGAAAGGATTCTGTAGCTTAGATCTACAGTATATGCATTAGATAAATCTGGGTACTTTTTAAGCTTAGGACATATGTACTGGTTCTAGTAGTTGTATGTGTTTACGATTATAGTTTTCATTTTAACTTTGCATCTGGTAATCTTAGTTATTTAATATTTCAGTTGGAATGCAATGATGTGGTCTTGTTTTGGCGTATACAGCGCATGCTTGCTATCACCGCAAATACTTTAAGGCAACAACTTACAAACACTGAAGGTAAGCCACATAGGGACTGCAGTCTTATTCTGACATTAAAAAATAATAGTGGTGATATCCATATTTAATACAAGGATGCCAAAATACTTCCCTAAAATAGATTTATTAGAAAAACTGGCCAGGTGTGGTAGCTCATGCCTATAATTCCAGCTCGTTGAGAGGCCGAGGCAGGAGAACCGCTTGAGGCCTGGAGTTTGAGACCAGCCTGGGCAGCATTGCGAGACTCTGTTGCTACCAAACAATAAAATAAATTAGCCGGGCATGGTGGCACACATCTGTAGTCCTAGCTATTTGGGAGGATCCCTTGAGCCCTAGGATTTTGAGGCTCCAGTGAGCTATGATCATGCCACTGCACTGTAGCCTAGGTGATAGAGTAAGACCTTGTCTCTTTAAAGAAAAAACAGAAAAAGAAATTATTATTTGCTTTTAAAATAAACCATAATTGGAAAAGATGGGCTATAAAACATACCGGGAGTTTATTTTCATTGCATGAAACTCTTTTGGGAATTGACTCCTAGATATCACTTAGTTTTTTGGGAAATCTGCGCTTCCATTAGAGTATATAGCTTGAGAATATGACATTCTCTGAGACTCTATGACTGTGAAAAGTATTAACTTAGCAATAGTTCTAACATGATAAAAATTTACTCTCCATATATAGGTTAATTTTATCATCTTTATTCATTTATAAAAACGATGCTTCTCAGGTTTTTTAACTTTCTTTAAACAGTTAGGCGATTAGAGAAAAATGTTAAAGAGGTGTTGGAAGATTTTGCTGAAGACAGTGAGAAGAAGATTAAATTGCTTACTGGTAAACGTGTTCAACTGGCGGAAGACCTCAGTAAGTAGTTCTTCCTGCCCTCTACCTTACTACCTTTCCACCTTTCCCATTTCCATTTGCTTGTTGATCCATTTAATCTCAAGCTTACAGAAAAGGTACAAAGAATTGTGCTGGGCGCCGTGGCTCACGCCTGTAATCCCAGCACTTTGGGAGGACGAGGCGGGCAGAAAACAAGGTCAGGAGATCGAGACCATCCTGGCTAACACGGTGAAACCCCATCTCTACTAAAAATACAAAAAAATTAGCCGGGCGCGGTTGCGGACGCCTGTAGTCCCAGCTAGTCGGGAGGCTGAGGCAGGAGAATGGCGTCAACCTGGGAGGCGGAGCTTGCAATGAGTGGAGATCCTGCCTGGAAGTGCACTCCAGCCTGGAAGAAAGAGTGAGACTCTGTCTCAAAAAAATAAAAAGTGTGTTACAATGAATTTTTTTCTTCTCCAAACTATTTGCGAGTAAGTTGATGACCTTAAGTCCTATCACTTCCAAGTAGGTTCATGTATAGTTCTTAGAAACCAATTTTCTCACAGCAACCAAACACTGATAAATTACAATATCTAGTTCTCAGACCCCTTTCAAGTTTCACCCATTCTCCAGTATTATCCCTCCATATAACAAGATGTCCCAGGCTCAATACTGACCCAGCTTCCTTTTTATGAAGAACGGTGTTTAAAAATGGAGACCTAGACATTATATATGCTCACTGTTATTAGAATATCACTGTTCCCTGGTTTCTCAGTGGAAAGAGCTAGGAAATAAGTGTTGCGTATGTTTGTGTGTGTGCAGGTGAACATACACACACTGGCATCTGTACTCCTAAATCATGTGTATATTTATATATTAAAACCTGAGTTGATACTGATGCTTCCCATTTTAACCCAGCTTACAGGATTTGTTCTAGCGTTCTCCCTTTCGGTATTTGTCACTCCCTTTCCTGATGGAAAATGGGCTTCTAGTATCCTTCATATATTTTCACATTTTGGTCAGTCCTCCTCTGCATAACCAAACTTGAGTGAAGACACGTCCTTTTCCATTGCAGAAATGTTCTTTTTCGCCAGCTTGGACTCTTAACTACACACCAGGCCATTAAATACATGGTGCCACACCCAGCCTTGACACTTCTTTTACCTCGTCTGGGCTCTGACATCTGTGCCAGGTTGCTTTTCTTCATGGAGTCCTTTTTACTGAGCTCTGCTCTGACGCTTCGTGCCGGGTGCCTCCCCATCTCATCCTTCCCACCTGCTAGCCCCTACCCGACCCCACAGATTCCCTCTTCACCTGAAGCCAGACCATGCCTTTGTGGAGATACCCTCTTTACCCTGCCTGTGCTTTGCCAGCCTGCACCAGGCCACCCTCCTGCACAGATACGCTCCTCCTTACTGGACCAGGCTACCAACAGCCCCGTATGAATCCATTGTAACCCAGGTCAGACATTAACACCTACAGTAGGCTACCGCAGCTTCCCCTTCCCACCCTCCTAGCTTGGCCCTACTAATAATCACTTTGTCACTGTTCAGAGGGATATTTGGTTCTTTCTTGTAGGTTCCTAGCTTTAAGATAGGATTGCCTACTAAAATTTACTTAGATCCTTGAGAACTCAAGGAAATCAGTGAAACATTATTGTTATTAAATAAAAATAAAATACCTGTAGTTGGTTCCTCTGTTTGAGCCTGTCTTGTTACAAGTTTCCCTTATTTCAGCTTCGTGTAACCAAGTATTTTTTTCTTTCAATTTTTTTCTTTCAATTTGCTGTCTTACTAGTTTTCTGATATCTAAAAGGAAAAAAAGTAGATACTATTAAGAAATTAGAAGTTCTGCAAATTTAAAAGCAGTTTCCAAGCTGAATTGTAGGATTACAATACAATCAATAGGAATATCCTGAAGAAAACAGGCAGGGTTCTTCTGTTTTATACCCTGTGCCTGCGCAGTGTGCTCTCCCCTCGTCATCAGCCCTTGTGGTCTCATTCTCTCCCTCTAGTAATAATCTAAGGTCTGCAGTGCTTTCTCCTTTCCTTTTCTTTCTTCCTTTAAATATTCTTCTTTTGAAACATTTTAACTTTTATTTTCATTTTCTGTCACTTTTGGTTTTTTTCATGCCACCTTGGCAGTATAGTTAAGTTTGTGCTAACGTAGAAGATTAGTGCTCAAATCTGAATTGCCATTTACTACTAGCTGTGTCATTCTCAGCGGGGAATCTCCCAGAGCTTCTTTATTTGTAAAATGACTATTATAGTGGTTGTTTCTCAGCATTGTTAGAATTACTTCAGCAAACATTTGCAAGTCCCTGGTTCATAATTGCATGCTAAATTAGCATTGTTACAGGAAGAGGTATGTCACTGTCACAGTGTATACAAATATATTTCTTATATATCCCTCATGATATAATTATCAAGACAGTGAAACAATTCAATGAATTTTACCAGCATAACACATTTTTAAGTGATTGAAAAATCGTAAGCATCTTGTCTTATGTTTTTAATAGAGGCTTTGCAACACCGTCACTCTCCGCTCCCAATTTGATTATTTTTAAAAAGTGGATTACTAACTCAGATAGGTACACAGTCAAGCCAAGTTTTATGTTCTACTGGTGGTTTTCCTGAGAAAGCAGTTATGTAACTCCCTTGGAATGATTTACTGCTTTTGTACATATAAAATTGTGGTGGTGTTAACGTACCAAATAATGTCCTTGAAAGCAAGGGTTTTGCCAGTGACTCAGCTCCGTCAGTCACCCTCAACGAGATGAGCCATGACTTTATCCATTAGTTGGAAAAGAGTCTGGAGAGTGCCTTTTGCTTATTGTTTATCGTTGGTCTGACACTTGGGAATATGGTCATGGCTACTTCAGCCAGCCAGAAAACTTTCAAAATTTAAGCTATTAATGTATTATAAGGATCAAAATTTCTAGTGTAACCTGTTCAGTTAGAACATAGTATGTTGGTTAATTGGATTTGGAGAAAAGGAGGCAATCAAGTTATTACAGTTTCAACATGTTGCAAAAGATTGTATACATTGTTAAAATGTTGATGCATTCATATTTTATGTTTTTTTTTGCCAGTTTTAAGCTTGTACGATTTTAAAGCATTTTCTCACCTTGGAGACTCACTGACTGCCCTTTTTTTTTTTTTTTTTTTTTTTTTTTTGAGATGGAGTGTAGTGGCTGGAGTGCAGTGGTACAATCTCAGCTCACTGCAAGCTCCGCCTCCCGGGTTCAGGCCATTCTCCTGCCGCAGCCTCCCGAATAGCTGGGACTACAGGTGCCCGCCGCCTCGCCCGGCTAATTTTTTGTGTGTTTTAAGTAGAGACGGGGTTTCACCATGTTAGCTAGGATGGTCTCCATCTCCTGACCTTGTGATCCACCTGCCTCAGCCTCCCAAAGTGCTGGGATTACAGGCATGAGCCATCGCACCCGCCCCTGACTGCCCTTTAAGATGAGTACATAAGTAGTAGTAATACATTTTTCTTTCATATCCTGAAGGAGATATACTATGTTCACTATTGAAATGAAACCATAAAGCTAGAGTTAGGAAGATTGAAGAAATGAAAAAGCTCACATGATTTTTGTCTCAGGAGAGGCTCTTCTAGGAAGGAGGCTCTTCGAGGATTCTTCGGAGATGCGGTGGATTCCATAGCTGGAACAGGGAAAGGACAAGATGAGCCTGTGGGTGTAGAAAGGAAGGGAGCGCTTGAAAGATGAAGAGGCGATGTCAGCAGGTCACAGAAACCCTCTGAAGCAGGCTCCAGTTGGCCAGGCTGGGGGCAGTTTGGGCTCCAAAATAATGACAGTAACAAATTTTAACTCATTGAATGAAATAGGAATCCATACATTGGTAATTATGTAAATAGAGGAATAAAACCAGTGATGCAAAAAGGTATGTGTATGTCATCGCACAAAATATGTTCACAGAACATATGTACTAATTAAAAGAGGGAAAAGAGTAACTTTACAGTGGAGAGGCCTGGCAATCATCACTTGAAGCAAGTGGTCAGAGTTAATACTATCAGTAATGGTCAAATCAAAACCATACGCCATCCTCTAAAATGCAAGAAGACTCCTGCAGTACTTCTAGTATATTCTTACCAAAGATGTAGAACTTAAATTTGGTCATAGCAATACATGAGACAAACCCAAGTTAAAGCACAGTCTGTAAAATAACTGGCCTGCAATCTTCAAATGCATAAAGATCATGAAAGACAAGGAAAGAGTGAAGAACTGCTCCAGTTGGAAGAGACTTAAAACTAAATGCAATGTGTGATCCTAGATTGGATCTTTTTGCTCTAAGGACGTTAATGGGCCAGTTAGTAAATTTGAAGGGGATCTGAGGGTTCCTTCCATTGTAGTAATATATCAGTGTTAATTTTTAAATTTTGATTGTTAAGTTGGGATTATTTAGGAAAATACCCTTATTCATAGCGAATACACAGTAGAATATTTGGGGATGATAACACATGATTACAACAAATGTTTCAGGAAAAATGTGTTCTTTGTAGTGGTCTTGCAACTTTTCTCTAAGTCTGAGAGATTGTTTTCGCATAAAAGGTTAAAGGTTTAATTTTGTTTTTTTAACTGATAATGGATTAGGGTCATGTGAAAGTACTTTAGAGAAAACAAGACTTTTGAAAACATCATCTGTGAAGACGTTGAAAGACTGAGTTACCTCTTGGGTAATTTAATAGGATATGCAGCTGATTTTTCCACCTTAATTTCTTGTTTGCAGTATCTACCCATACTTAGAATTGTCTGGTCTTAAAATATGCCCATTAGGACTTTCATGAAATTCTTTTGATTTTTGTAGAAAGTTCAGTTTCAGAGGATTTTTTTAAATAGATATTTAAGTTTGGTGTCAACTTAGATAAAATCTATTTGGATTCCCAGTATAAATTTTAGTAATGTGTCCAATCTGTTTATTGAAATAGACTACAACTTTAGAATACTTTCTTTAGAGACATGAAGATTGGTACGTTATGGCTCAATTCAAAGTTTTTCTTTCTATTATGATCTATTTTATGATTCATAAAATCTATCTTGTGTTTGTCATCATAAGTGGAATTTGTTTTCTGCCCCATTCTACCTCAGAAACTAAGTATCTGGGCACCCATAACAATTGGTAGTAGTGTTTGCTTTGCTACTAAGCCAAGTTTCACCAGTACAGTGGGTAATTATTTTATTGTTCTATGAACATTGTATCCGCTGTTTACTAGGTTATTGTGAGGTTTTGGACCTTCATAGAAATTGCTTGGAACTGTTGTTCACTAAAGCCTGTTATACTTTTTATTCTCTGTGCATGTCATCAGAGACTCATTGATACTGACACATTCGAGGGTCATTACTGATCGTTTAGATTGCTCTAAGACCTAAGGGGTCTTGGTCAGACGTGGTGGTACATGCCTGTAATCCCAGCACTGTGGGAGGCTGAGGCGAGTGGATCACTTGAGGTCAGGAGTTTGAAACCAGCCTGGCCAATATGGAGAAACCCCATCTCTACTAAAAATACAAAAATTAGCTGGGCGTGGTGGCCGACGCCTGTAATTCCAGCTACTCTGAGGCTGAGACAGGGGAATCGCCTGAACCCGGGAGACAGAGGTTGCAATGAGCCGAGATCACACCATTGCACTCCAGCCTGGGTAACAGAGACAGACTCCATCTCAAAAAAAAAAAAAGAAAAAATCTAAGGAGTCTTTTGTCCTTATTTTACAATAAATTTCTTTTGATTTTGTGTAAAAACTTGAAACTGTTTTTGAATGTAAAGTAACATTTGAATACTTTTCTTGTGCCAGATATTAGGTTAAATGCTTTATGTGAATTTTCATTTGATTGTCACAGCTTTTGAGTTAGGTAGTTATTTTTCTCATTTTACAGTTGAAATGGAGGGTTAGAAACCCATAGGTAGTAGATGCTAAAGCTGAGATTTGGACCTGGGTCTTCTAACTTTTAACTACTGGGTCTATTAAAATAATTTGGGAGGGAGGAAAAAACTCAGGCCTTTGGAAAATATGATTACATAAAATTGTCCTTTATACTGAGAAGCTTCCATAGTTACCAGTGTCCTTCACAGGGTTGATCAGAAAGACGTACATATTAGTGATGATGATAATGGTGAAGATAATCATTATTACCACAGGTACTTCTTATAATATAAGTATCTTTGGATTTTAAACTTTCAAATTGTATGAAAACTTTAATAGAACATCTGAGTAAATGAACAGTACAGTGTGCATGAAACCACTAAGCAAACTAAGGGAAATTAATTTTCTTTATATGATTTGTTAACATATCTCTAGATATACTTTATCAGATTCCACCATGGGTAAGTAGCGCCTAAGTTGCCCCGTATTTAGAGTTTTTCAATGAGGTTGTGTTCCTACGTAGAATCCTAAAGTTCAGCTATAACAGATATATTAATAAAGTCTATAGAATCTTTAATTGAGCATAATGGTGGCTGTTATTTTAAGTTGAGGCTTTTTGTTGAGCTGGATTGAAAGTGCAACTTATTAGAAGTTGCAGTATATTTCTTCCTGTTTCTTGTTCTTTATGTGAGCAGAAGATATACTTTAGTAGACCGAACACTTCAGAGCTGTATCTCATTTACCAATAAAATGTGAAAACAGTGGTAAATTCCTTCACTTGGGCTACCATTGTACAGGCCTATTTTAATGGTATAGTTTGCTATCCTTTATGTTAAAAGCAGTATAGCTTAAAGAGGCTGGTAAATTGGAATTTTCCAATATCCTCAGCTTTTTTTCCTCCTGCAGTTAATTTGCTCTGCCGACTCCCTACGCGAGGTGGCAACAGCTGGCCCTTTGACTGGAGCTTGGGGGGATTAGAGAGTAGGGATCGCAGCAGCGTGCTCGGCCTCTTGCCTCTGTTGACTGTTCTTTATTGTTTGATGCCTGAGCATCTCCCAGACAGCAAGCAATTGTTTCTCGAAACTTAAAGTTTGTTTCTCTTGGGAGTAGACAATGCTGTTGGGGCTTATCTTTGTGTTTCTTCACTTTCCCAGTCTCCTCTTATCCTCCATCCTATGCTTTCTCTTGATAATTAGAAAGGAGCAAAGATACCACCTTTTTAGTTAGGTCTGCATGAGATTCTAAAACTTAGAAATATAGGCTATAGATGGAAGTTTCTTTTTTCAGTAAACCACCTCAGTAACAAATCATGTTTTAAATGAAAACTTTGTTCTTCATAATATCATTTAGTGAGAGAAAACAAATGCATTAGTGCATTTTTGAAATTATGGTACTAAAAGGGAGCAGCAGCAAGGTGACCTAATGCTGCCATTTTAAAAGCTAAGATTAGAAATGTGTCATAACTGCTTAAACCTAAAACAGTCCTTTCACTGACTCCAAAATATAATTCTAATTTATAGGATAGTTATAAGAAATCTCTATGCCATGTGGAAACTTGAATAAAAAGTAGTCAGAACATAGCTAAATAGAACCCTGAGGTAGGCAGAATGATTTTATTCTTCACATTTAGAAAAGAAAACGTCAGTTAACCCTGGAACTTAATTTCTACTAGTGACTTCACATTCCGACACTTCTCCCATACCTGCCAGACCCTTGAGTGTTGTTACGGATGAGAATATTGTCTGTGAAGTAGTATGAGATGGAAATTTTCCTAGGAAGATTATTGTACTCGAAATTTGGAACTGAAAATTGTGGAAAGGGGAAGTGATGTGTTTAAAACTGTTTGTGGAGGTGGGGCTCTGCCATGTGTATTTTGACAAAGCTGCACAGGTGATTCTTGCCATCTCCCATTACTGTCTACCCACCTGCCCCTGAGCTGGCACTCCAGAGAGTTCTTTCAGTACATAGCAAGATAATTTCTCATGCTATTAATTGGGATAAAATTGAAATATATTTATTTGTAGAGCCTGAGAGACAGAGGCACTTTGGAAAATTTGGTGAGCAATTTGAACTGCATCTGTACTAGTATGTTCTTTTTGTTTCTGTAGACTTAACCAAAGAAAGTAAACTTTAAAGGGACTTTAAAGGCATCTGCACTAGTGTGTTCTTTTTGTTTCTGTAGACTTAACCAAAGAAAATGAATTTTAAAGGAAGAGAGGGTGACACCAAGTTGTAGAATTCTAGGTACATAGGTTCAGAGGAGATTTTTTTTTTTTTTTAAGGAAAAAAAAACAAAAACACCCAATCAAAAAGTGTAGAGCAGGGTGTCCCGGAGAGAACACATGAACTAATCATCCCAGCAGTATCGTTCATATCTTGGTACTGTTGCTCTGTTTCCTTGGCTCACAATACCATTTCATTTCTCCTGGTTTTTAACACATCTCGAGGCAACCTTTTCCCTTTCTTTTTATGCACTTCTCTCACTGTGCCTCTTCTATGTCATCATCACTTCAACCTAACCCAGTATTTTTCTCCTACCTACTTATTTACCTTCCTTCAGTGACTAAAAACCTTGCTCAGATACTGCCAGTGTTGTTTAATTGAGCAGAATAGAAGCTTCTCACTATAGGCAACTGTAAATCAACGAAAATAACCATTTAAAGAAGAAAAACATTTTCATGTCTATCATGGTTGATCCCTTCTGCCAAAGTGATTTGGTTCGTTCATAAATTCCCCATACCTTGTGTGTTGCATATTGTGCTGTACATGTTTACTGAATGTTCGATTGTGATCTTGTAATACAGACTGTTCATTAGCCCCCTTCTCTTGACTTAAAAAGTTGAGGAGAACTAACTCTTTTCATCCCAAGGAAACTTTCTTCTACTCTGTCTTGCCAGGAAGTTACTGCTCTTTTCTCTTATAGAGCAGCTTGCATCTGTGGCATTCACTCCTGTTCCTCCCACTGCTTCCATCTTGGCAGTCTGACTTTCATCTATATCAAAACCACTTATTGATGGACCACCAATGATTTCCTAATGCCAGTCTACCCAGCTCACCAGGAAACTTCAATAACTCTTTATGTTTATTAGGAATTTTTAAGTTTATTGGAATACATTCAAGTGCTTTTTGGAATGATTATATGATATAGAAATGTATATGTTTGAAAGACATTAACATTGTTTTTTTTCCTCTTCACTACAGAATAAACAACATACTTGTTTTATGGTAACAATACTTGAATTCTTTAAGGTATCTTTTCATAAATGTGGCAATTTTAAAAATCTAGCCTTTGTAAAATAATTTTTTTATAGTAAGACGATTAACACATTAAAGCAACTAGCGAAGATAGTGAAGAATTATTTTTACCTTGAGTCTGTATAGATGAAGTAGGCTCTGCTTTGTGTTGGAACAGAACAAACAAACAAAAAAACCTGAGTTGATACAAAGATAAAGTAATCCTCAGGGAAAGTCTTCTGTGTTAGAGAAGTAGTTATTTACACACCAAATTCCCCGTGACAGTGCCTGAGTAGTGTGGTTTCCAGGTTATTGATGAGAAAATCGAGACCCAAAATGGGTCTTTTAGAATGGAGTACATTTTTCATGGCCTAAGTCTGTCTTAAAAAGTCACCATTGAGGAATACTAATAAATTAGTACGAGAGTAAAAGAACATTTTCTTTTCTATAGTATTATACATGCTGCTGGTAATCAACACTTTACTAGCAAGTATGTTCTTTTGCCTTAAACTCAGGTTTTAACTGATTAACAATAAAGACAAGAATGTTCTCTACAATAATGTATGGATTAAATTTGCCATTTATCATTTTAAAGTAGGTTTTATTTATATACTATTGTGAAAATACTCTTATGTATCCAAAAGGCCAATGCACAAATTTTTTTTTCTTTTTCTTCTTTTTTGAGAAAGAGTGTCACTCGCTGCCCAGGCTAGAGTGCAGTGGTGTGATCATGGCTCACTGCAGCCTTGAACTCCTGGACTCGAGTGATCTAATACCTTTAAAGTTGGGAATAAACTTTATCTTAAGCGTTTTTATTTTAAAATTGTTATGTTTTTGCATATTCAATTGAAAAAGTAGAATGTAGTAATTGAAAACCTAATCACAAAACAAATCATTGGACTATGCAACATTATATAAAAAAAAAATTAAACAAGATATGAAATCTTAAGAGATTGGTGGATCGATGCACATGAAACTAGTAACCTCTGTTAAGCACAATTCTCCAGGTAGTTGGAGAAATTAGTTAAATGTGAAGAGAATTTTAATTTTTCACTATTTTGTACATTTCTAAACTGTGTCTCCCACAGCCCTTCTCCCCCAGAGAGCACGATTCAGAATTACCTTTGAAATGTTATAGTCTTAATTATCCTATTCATGGAATGACGAAGCTATTACATGATGTGCTCTATCTTAAAAGTAACAGATATTTTCCCAAGTAACCTATTGCCAATTGTGATGCCAAGAGACATTTCATGGGACAACATGGTCATTGCTCATCATGATGCCATCCTCAGTGGTTGGGCAATTCACAGTGAATTCTCGTATCCTGTAACTATGCATCATGGATCCGTCATCTGAAAATAAATCAAAATCTTTATTAAACTCAGTTTTCACACTTGTACCACCCATTTAAGATTCTTTCATTGTTACCTCCTGTGTATAGAATGTTTCATTTTAATTTCTCTTAGAACAGCTCACTCATCTATTCTCTAGTTTCAATATTCTGAGCAGTGGAAGTTTGCTGTTTTTTGTTAACTTCAGTTAGATCTCTTTTCTGGGCCAAGAATTAAAGCCTTTTTATCTTCAGTCTCTCCTTTTGTTGGCACTGCTTCATTGTCTGTGTCATATGTACAGATCTGTCTTTAGACTGATCTTTACCAAAGTACACTACCGGAATTTGAGGGTGTTTTTTTTTTTTAATATCCTTTTTATTATGACAGAGCTAGTGTTTATGCATTGTGGGAAATTAGAAACTATAGATGGCAAAATTTTAAAAACTAATTGCCACCACCCAGGGTTTAGCACTGTGGTTTAAGACAATTTTGAATGTGGTCCTAGGGACATAATTTCTGGACACATTTTTCGTGAAGAGGTCTCAGGTTGGCTTCTTACACCCACACATCTTCAGCTCATTGTCATTGCCCCTATTTTTAATTTCTCATCGCTCAGTGGGCTAAATTTTTCTTCATTGTCTTCATATAAACTTATTTCAGAAATATTCATTAAGAGGAATAAGCAGCATTAGTAAAAATGAAACCTATGATACCAGTTACTTTTATAGTTCAAGTATTCGGGAAGCCATATTGTAGCATAGCACGTACTGAAAATCACTGTCCTTTGAACAGTAATCCCATACCTATATTTGGTACCTGGCCTTCCCGTATGTGCTTGTGTATTCATTATATCTCCTTTCTTTCTTCAAAGATGCTCAAGTCATTCTCATCTTAGAACTAATGGGTTGAACCTTCCATGCAGTCTAGTAGCTACTGTGAACTCTAATCTCTATTACAAAGGTTAGCTCTTTGAGTCTCACTTCTACTGAAACTGTGTTTTTCCCAAGATTACTGAAAATTTAAGAGAAAATAATGACCCAGGCAGGCATTCAGGACTAGAAAATACTTCCATGTACAGAAAACCAAACACCACATGTTCTCACTCATACGTGGGAATTGAACATTGAGAACACATGGACACAGAGAGGGGAACAACATACACCAGGCTGTGTTGGGGCATGGGGGGTGAGGGGAGGGAACTTAGAGGACTTAGGTGCAGCAAACCATCATGGCACACATATACCTGTGTAACAAACCTACACATTCTGCACATAGATCCCGCTTTTGTTTTTGTTTTTGTTTTTGTTTTTTAAGAAGAAATAAAGGGAAAAAAAAAAGATTTCAAAACTTTAAAAAAAAAAAAAAAGAAAGAAAATACTTCCTTGTAACTGCATCATTTGGTACTTTGGAGTCCATATCCTACTTGAAACTCTAGGATCTGGCCCTCACATTTATATAGTGCTTTACAGTTTACAAAACTTCTGCTTGTCCATGTGTGTCTTGTAAAGTCATATGAGGCTTGTAAGGCATTATATGCCCATTGTTCAGATAGAGAAATTAACATTCATTGACGTAAATGGTTAAGCCAATTACATAAATATTTATGGCAAAGCTGGGGCTAATCATATGTGTTACAGATAGGACTTTTTTTAGAATTGTTTAGGTATTCTGTTCATCATTTGTCTTTGGGTTTGTGTTTGTGGTAACCATAGACAACCAAGTTCATGTAATTTGGCTTCTTTTTTTATGTGATTTTTAATATGTGTTAAGGATCTATAACAATGAATTTGCCTCCTAAAGAGGTACATAATGTTTTCATTCCTCAAAAAAGATAATTCTCAGTTTATAAATCTATGTATACTCAGTGCCAGTTGAATTTTGTGATTGTTCTTTTCAATAGAAAAGAAATTGTCACTTAAAGGTGATTTTCTAATTTAATTTAGTAAGTGAAATTAGTTTAGAAGTTATTTTTATTTTTCTGAGCCTGATTCTCACTCAGTTGTGATAAACAGCACCTCTGTAAAATAAATTCAGTGATAAACCAAGAACTTCTGAAATCAGCCTAACATGAATACCTGTTCTTCTTGTGCTAAGTTTCATAATACTTTATCCTAATACACCATTTTTTTAAGAGATGGAACTTTTTTTGCTTTCACCTCACCTAATTCATAATTTTAGTAAAACCTACAATTTTTAATTTCATTTTTTAATAAATTTTTAGTTTGGTTTGTAAAGCAGAATTACATTCTCTGATCTTATACTTTCTTTTACTTTTGAAATTACAGTGATGAACTGACTGTTTAAGAATCATTCTCATGATTCATTCGTCTGTTTTGCCTCCTTTTTAAAGCTTCAGCACTGAAAGTCTTTTGACAAACCAATATTTATAACAGTTTGACAGCAGGATGAGGAACAGCGTTTGTCTTTGTAACAGCTTGAAGAAAGACCCTTTCCAGGACCCAGTCATGCAGTTACAATCTTGACCTCTTTCTTATGCTGGGAACATGCATACAGCAGCACCTCCCATGTGTTTTCTTGTCCCATTGACTGTCCATTCACTTCCCATCTGTTTTGCAGTCTTAAAGGAACAGAAGGGGCCCTCTTATAAATCTGTCTTTGCAGGTGATAAATGATGCCTATCTCTTTAAGGGCTGCCTGGGTGGTTTTCCTTTTCTTAGAACATTTCTGCTTTCCTCCTAAGTAAATTCAGGGAAAAATATAATTTTAGAAATAAGAGAAAAAGAAAAACAAGATGAATTTTTTAAAGCATTTTTAATTGATTTAGAATATTTTACTGATCTTTTTTAGTCTTCCCAATTAATAATGCCTAAATCATATTTTTTTAAATGTATTATCGACATTTAAATTTTTATCAGGGAGCAAAATGAATGTATTCATTTTGAAATAATGGAACTTTTTTTTTTGAGAAAAAGCAATGTATCATTAATGAGTTAACATATAAAATAACTTTTTAAGTTTTTTGTCATAATTTAAGTGTGGAGCATCTTATGTATTGGATACAAAAGTAAAATATTCCAGAGTAAATCATTGTAATCTTATGGTAAAATCTATTCATTTTTTACATTTAAAAAGATGATCATAAATCCCATAAACATTTATGCTTTTACTTCTGTTGCTGAAAATAAGTATTATAGGAATAGATATTGATATCATTGGGTTTGCTAAGAATTCAGCTGAAATAAAAATAATTTACTTTTTCTCCCATGCAGAAATTATTTATGCAAGGTTTTATGTAACAAATATTGTCCCTCCGTGGCCCTGCAGAATGTTCTTAAATTACTGATTTAAAAACTATTACCAGTATAAAATGACCACTTTTAGAATATTGTGTTGTATTATTTGAATCAGCTGGCTAATAATATATCTTCTACAGACTAGCTTGTTGGTTTATTAATTATCCAAAAGGAATTTGAGGCAACTTACATATATCCTATGCAAAAGATAAAACTACTTACGTGAAAACTTTGAGTTGAAGGAAAAGGAAAATCCAGGCAAGTGAAATAAAGTAAAATATAAGATAGAATTGGTGCCCCCTCAAAATGCATGCTCAAGGGTTCTACATACAGGCAGACCTCATTTTGTTGCATGTCACTTTATTGCACTTCACAGTTACTGCATTTTTAACAATAGAAGTTTTGTGGCAACCCTGTATTGAACAAGCCCTATTGGCACTATTTTCCCAACAGCATGTGCTTACCTCACGTCGCTGTCACATTTTTATAATTCTTGCAATATTTCAAGTTTTTCCATTATTATTCTATCTGTCATGGTGATCTATCATCAGTGATCATTGATGTTTGTATTGTAGCTGTTTTGGGTACCACTAACTAACTGTGCCCATATTAGTCAGTGAACTTAATCAGTACATACATGTATCCTGGCTGTTCCACCAACTAGACATTCCCTGTCTCTCTCCTCCTCTTCAGGGCCTCCCTATTCCCTAGGACACAACAATATTGAAATTTGGCCAGCTAATAACCCTGCAATGGCCTCTACATGTTCAACTGAAAGAAAGAGTGCCATATCTCACTTTAAATCAAAAGCTAGAAATGATTAAGCTTAGTAAAGGAGGCTTGTTGAAAGCCAAAATGGGCCATTAGCCAAAGTGTGAATGCAAAAGAAAAGTTATTGAAGGAAATTAAAAGTGTTATTCCAGTGAACACACAAATGATAAAGCAGAACAGCCTTTTTGCAGAAAGTTTTACTGGTCTGGATAGAAGATCAAACCAGCCATAACATTCCCTTAAGCTAAAACCTAATCCAGAACAGGTCCCTAACTCTATTCAATTCTCTGAAAGCTGAGAGAGGTGGGAAGCTGCAGAATAAAATTTGAAGCTAGCAAAGGTTGATTCGTAAGGTTTAAAGAGGAAAAAAGCCATTTCTGCAACATAAAAGTACAAGGTGCTGATGTAGCAGCTGCAGCAAGTTATCAAGAAGATCTAACTAAAATAATTGATGAAGGTGGTTGTGCTAAACAACAGATTCTTGATGCAGATGAAATAGCCGTCTATTGGAAGAAGATGCCATCTAGTACTTTAATAGCTAGAGAGAAGTCAATGCCAGGCTTCAAGGCTTCAGAGGAGAGACTGTGCCTCCCACTGGGTGCTAATGCAGCAGGTGACTTTAAGTTGAAGCCAACCCAAAGAATTTACCATTCTGAAAATCTCGGGCCCTTAAGGATCATGCTAAGTCTACCCTGCTTGTTTTCTAAAAGCGGAACAAAAAGCCTGGATGACAGCACATCTGTTTACAGCGTGGTTTACTGAATATTATAACTCTTGAGACCTGCCCAGAAAAGTTTTCTTTCAAAATATTACTGCTCATTGACAATGCATCTGGTCAAGCAAGGGTTCTAAGGGAGATGTACAGGGAGATTAATGTTGTTTTTGTGCCTGCTAGCACAACATCCATTCTGCAGCCCATGGATCAAGGAACACTTTCAACCTTGAAGTCTTATTATTTTAAAAATACCTTTCTTAAGGCCCTAGCTGCCATAGATAGTGATACTCTGATGGATTTAGGAAAAAAAAAGAAAAAAAGGAAAAGCTTCTGGAAAGGACTCACCATTTTAGATGCTGTTAAGACCATTCAGGATTCATGGGTGGAGGTCAAAATGTCACCATTAACAGTTTGGAAGAAGTTGATTCCAACCCTCGTGGATGACTTTGAAGAGTTTGAGACTTAAGAGGAGAAAGTAACTGCAGATATGGTAGAGACAGCAATAGAACTAGAATTAGTTCTCTTGTAATATGATAAAACTTGAACAGATGAAAAGTTGCTTTTTATGGACAAGCAAAGAAAGTGTTTTCTTCTTTCTTTTTTTTTTTTTTTGGCAGTCTCAGCTTGAAGAAAGTGTTTTTTGAGATGGAATCTGTTCCTGGTGAAGATGCTGTGAACATTGTTGAAATGGCAGTAAAGGATTTAGAATATTACATAAACTTACTAGATAAAGCAGCTGCAGGGTTTGAGAAGATTGTCTCCCAATTTTTAAAGAAGAAAAATTTGGGTAAAATTTATCCAAAATTACCTATTGTGGGTAAAATGCTATCAGACAGCATCACATGCTACTGTGAAATCTTTCATGAAAGGAAGAATCAATCAGTGCAGCAAACTACAATTGTTATCTTATTTTAAGAAATTGCCATAGCCACCCTAACCTGCAACAACCACCACCCTGATCAGTCATCAGGGCCAGACCCTCCACCAGCAAAAAGATTATGACTCACTGAAGGCTCAGATGATCCTTAGCATTTGTTAGCAATAAAGTATTTTTAAATAAGGTACGTACATTGTCTTTTTAGACATAATGCTGTTACACACTTAATATATTACAGTATGCTGTAAACGTAACTTAAATGCATTGGAAAACCAAAACACCTTATGCGACTCTCTTTATTGTGATACACGCTTTAGTGTGGTAGTCTAGAACCAAACTTGCGTATCTCCGAAGTATGCCGGTACTCTGCTAGAGGGAAGATGCAAATATAGCCCTCAGTTTCCTGGTGGCTGGCAGATACAAAATGGAAAGCAGAGGTCTTTACATCATTCGTGGTGGCCATCAGACAGCAACACAGCAGTCGCTTAGGAGAAGCATAGGTCTTGGTACACACAACTGAGAAATTTCCCTTAAAGTGGACCCTGAGTTAAATGATATAATAATGAATCTAATGGCTACGTATAATCAGCAATATCCTGGGGCCCTTTATTGTAATGTTTCTCACACAGGCTAACATACGCAGTTCTAGGGAAAAAATGATGCTGTCCAAACATATAGCTATTTGGTTTGGCTTATCTAAGGATAAAATACCTAGTATCCAGAGAAATAGATGAACTTACATCCTCCATACGGTCTCCCATAAATATTATTTGTTTTTGCAGCTGATCCTTTAATAAGTGTCAGGTAGCCAGAAGTTCAAGATTTTACACTTACTGACATTGACAAGCACCTGGAATGGTACTACTTTTTTTTTTTTGAGACATCTCACTCTGTCACCCAGGCTGGAGTGCAGTGGTGTGATCTTGGCTCACTGTAACCTCCACCTCCTGGATTCAGGTGATTTTCCTGCCTCAGCCTCCCAAGTAGCTGGGATTACAGGCGCCCACCACCACACCCGGCTAATTTTTGTATTTTTAGTAGAGATGGGGTTTCGCCATGTTGGCCAGGCTGGTCTTGAACTCCTGAGCTCATGTGATCTGCCCGCCTCGGCCTTCCAAAGTGCTGGGATTACAGGCGTGAGCCACTGTGCCCAGCCAAGTACTACTTTTTTTATTAGTTAAGTCGGAGCCATAATCATTATAACTGAGCTGAAATTAGGATTGCTATCCACTTAAGAAAGTTAAGTGGTCTAACAAGGATAAAAGCCTAAGTATAAGGCTAATTCATGTTCATACTGAAACCTTTTGGGGAATAGGCCTAAAATACATAGAAAATATTTGAAGAGGTTTTAATTGTACTAGCCAAAGGGAGCCTGGTAGAAATGCTTGTGTTATAAGAGTTTATTTTTTAAAAAGCTGAATTTATCTGACCAGGCACGGTGGCTCATGCCTGTAATCCCAGCACTTTGGGAGGCCGAGGCGGGTGGATCACGAGGTCAAGAGTTCAAGACCAGCCTGGCCAATATGGTGAAACCCCGTTACTACTAAAAATACAAAAAAATTAGCCAGGCATGGTGACACATGCTTGTAGTCCCAGCTACTCGGGAGGCTGAGGCAGAAGGATTGTTTGTACCCGGGAGGCAGAGGTTGCAGTGAACCGAGATCATGCCACTGCACTCCAGCCTGGGCAACAGAGCGAGACTCCATCTCAAAAAAAAAAAAAAAAAAAAGAGCTGAATTTATCAACAAATTGCTATGGAGCTTTTCATATATTCAGCATGCTGTAATTTACCTCACAGACTTTCTAAAGGCTACTTTCTTTCTAAATTATACTTTATGGGGGTCACAAAATAGCAAATCTTTAATAATCACCTTTAATGATTAAGTATTGTTTAAGTCAGACTACTCCACTATGAATGCATAAATATTCATGGACATCTATTACATAGCAAGCAGTGCTATGCTGGGCCGAGTGATTTTAAATAACAGACTTTTTGGTAAGTAGAGAATTTATACAAGCAGTCCTTGCTGTTCTCCACATTAATGCTTAGAAAAAATACGTTATAAAAATGATCTTTCCAAAATGAATTATGAAGCCCCGTGAGAATGATATGGCAATTTGTGGTTACATATTTTACTAGAGGGTTAATATCAAATAAATAAAAAGATACTAAGGAATAAACAAAAAGAATTTTAAAGATGCAGTTATATAATGAATTAGAACAATACATTTTAATCATAAGTTTTAAATTAGTGTGGACTTTGAATTCTCCTGGACAAATTCCTTCATTTTATAGATAAAGCTAGGACTGTGGCTTACCCAGTTACAAAGTTAATGGCAAATACCACATTGTCATATATTTTAAATGATACACATTACATGTTCTCTGCTTTATAAAAATCATATAAAATAACTGCCCCATAGATTATTAAAGATGTTAGACTAGGGAGCCTTAAAATTTTTTTTCATCGAATGTTTCTTTCATTATTAATTCCATGAAGTCCATGTTACAGAAGATTTTGTCTACAACAGTGCAGTTACATTCTTCGCATTAGAAATACAACCACCAGCTAGAGTTCCTCATCAGTATAAGGAAGTAGTTGTTAGGAGAGGGGATGTGCTTCTAGTCCAAATGAAGATTTCCATTTTGAGTTTTTGAAGTAATGGAACTCACCCAGCCTTTACAGGCCCCAGAAATCTGGGAACCTCAGCTTTCAAAGTACTGTACCAGTCCTTAACGGTTTTCCTGGACGTGTGAATGATGCCTCCTTCTGTAACATGCAGGGGGATTCTGTTTCTCTTCATTGAGTGTTTAAAAATAATCAGGCTTATTTTAAGGAAAAAATCTACAGAACTAAGATTCAGAAGTGCTAGATTTAGTCATATACCTTTGTCTATCTCTTTGGTTCAACCTTTCATCAACTGTAAAAGACGCACATTTTTTCTTGTGCTAAATCTAAGAATTTAACTATAGTTTTGAGAATCTTGAGTGTAGTCTCTTGTTCACCTTTTTTTCCTTTTCTTGTTTCCCCCACACCCTAGATTCACTTAAATACTGAACTTCTAAAGGGCAAGTTAATAGTGTAGTTGTTGAATAAAAAGCAAACCTTTTCATGAACAATATATATTACATAATAAAAAGTGTTCCTTTACTTTTCAGTACTATAGTGAATAGCTTTTTACAGTAGAACCTCACTTAGAGGGTGTCTTAAAGCTTAACACAAAGTGCTTATGCAGCATGTTATAAAACAGTTCTATTAAGGTACATTTGGATCTTTGGGTGTGTGGTTTGCTTAAAGTACACTGCATTAGTAAGTTGGCAGCTTGCTTTCTTTAAAAACATCAAAAGTTTTAAAAGGTTTATTTCAGGGCATGTGTTAGTGTTTTGTGTGTGGTTCTTTGTTCCTGTTCTAAACTGTTATTAACCACTGAAGTGAACCTTCTCCCGGGTTTGGCCTTTTGGTATTCACAGTGTATTCAAAACCTAATTACAGATTAGTCTATATTTGAGACTTTAGAGCAAGTATCAGAAGACCCAAAAAGAAAATGAGAGTAGCAGTATCATTTCATGTTGAGATAGAGACCCAAAACATGAATGGGCGTCCAGTCATCTGAAGAGAAGAAAAAAGAGAAGGAACTTCATTCACTGAGATGGTTTATGAGTTGGGGATTATGGGAATATTCATGACTCAGTCAAGAAGCACAGTGAATTGATGTTTGAAATAGCTCATCTTTTAAGTAAACATTGGATAAATGCAAAGTAGACTCAGTATTCACTACACATAGAAATAGCTGTTTCGGTATAACAGAAATAGCAGTTTGTTAATCCCTTCCTGAGTTGGTTTAATTTACCAAGTAAATCACAAATTTTATTCTTTATTTGTGAATATTTAATTCAAATATTTAATGGAAATATGAGTTTGCTTTATAATTACTCATGCTGATCCATACACCTATTTCTGAGAGAAAGCAATTTCTAATGGTGAAATAGTTACAATAATATTTTTGAAATTTGAACGCACTGTGATATTGAAGCATTAATTTGACGGATCGGAAAGTAGGAAGTTTTTGTCGCCAGCATTCAACTTCATTGTTTATGGATAACTTGGCTTTCTGTGCAGCCAGATGGCACAGTTAGTATACAGACATTCTTGGAAACTTATGTCAAAATTTAAAATGAATGAATTTATGAGAAATAATTCTGCTTATTATTTGTAATATAGCTTTCTTGGAAAGCAAGAAATCAGAATGTAGTTTCTAAAGCTTCAAGTGAGTATGTATACATAGTCAGCATCTTTCAGCCTTGATAATAAGATGCAACCATTCAGGTGAAGGGATTTTTTTCCCACTTGTGTCGTTGGACCTGGGTATCCTGTTCTATGTGGCTTGTCTGGTTCAGGTGGGAGCCACCAGCTTTCCTTGACCTTCATTATCTATGTGTGTCTTGCCTCCCATTCCCAGGCTTGCTGTAGCTCTTCTGATCCTGTCTTCCTCCCGCTCGATCACTAGTGTATATTCATGAAGCCAGCTAAGTTCGTTTTTCCCTTTGAAAACTACAGCCCTTATTTTCTGTGCCAGATTTTGGGCAACTTCTTTTATCATTGATTGAGCATATGCAGTGATCGGGCCTTGTTCTGGACATGGAAGGCGCTGAGCAGTTGTGATCCCATCTTGTATTGTTCTCCAAGGGCTTCTCCAAATGTGTATAGATTTAGTCTCCTCAAGAGGGCACAATTTTCATCAGAATATGATAGCATATTATGTACCGTTTGGTCATCCTTAGGCATAGACTACTTAGGAGGTGTCAGGAACTATTTTGTTCCCTGATCTTTACTGAAATGCCTCTTTTTTTTTTGAGATGGAGTCTCGCTGTGTCACCAGGCTGGAGTGCAGTGGTGCGATCTCGGCTCACTGCAACCTACGCCTCCGGGTTTCAAGTGATTCTCCCTGAAATGTGTCTTATTTTAAGTCAAAGGTAATACTTAAAGACCAAATAGACTTAAAATAACAGCATTTGCTTTGTCGCTATGAGCTTTGCTTTGTTATTATGAGTTAACATATGGTAATAGACTGGGTGTAGTAGCTCACACCCTGTAATTCCAGCAGTTTGTGAAGCCGAGTGGGGAGGATTGCTTGAGGCGCAGACTTCGAGACCAGCCTGGGCAACATAGTGAGACCCCCATCTTGACAAAAAAAAAATTAGAAAATTAGCCAGGTGTGGTGCTACATGCCTGTGGTCTCAACTACTTGGGAGACTGAGACGGGAGAATCACTTGAGCCTAGGAGGTCAAGGCTGTAGTGAGCTGTGTTTGCATCACTCCTGGGTGACAGTGCAAGACTCTGTGTCAAACAAACATGGTAGCAGATGTAGTGTGTGTTTCTTAATCAGAGAAGTGTAGACAAGGCTAACTCTCCAGGCTTTAATGTCCTCATATTTAGTAATGATACCTGCAAGGGTGTATGAGAACCAAATGAAATGCCAAATTTGGAAATACATAGTAGATACATCATAGCCTTAGAATGAGAGAGTAAGCTGGGAATGCTTCTCAAAGGTAGGATATCATGTGTGTCCTCATATCCAAGTGCATTGTGAAAGGGAAAGAACAAAGAAGAAAATGTTTTTCAGTTAATGTTTAAAGGATACATTGATCATAATTGCTCTTTTAACACTCACCTCCAGTCTCTCCCCCCCTCCCCCCGCCCCCCGTTCACACCTGTCCCCGGTACTGCCTGGTAACTTAGTTAAGTGTCCTTTGTCATTCCTGAGGTTTCAAGGCATGGTAGTACTGTGTCCTGATATTCTAATCGTAAATATGTAAGGGAAATTTGGCATTTTTTCATTTTGTGGTTTTCATATTAAAGTACATTAAATAGTCTTTTTGGTTTCATTTAGGAAAAAAAACTGCTTACCTGTTAATTTTAGAAAAATCTGATTTTCATTTAGACCTTACAGAGTGAGACACTCGCATCAGAGTGGCTCTGGGTATCCTTCGATCCAATTGGATCTTGCTCTGAATAGTCTCTTGTAGGGAGTAGGGCTGCTGTGCCGCCTCCCTGCAGTAGTGCATCCAGCTTAGGATGGGGGTCACCAGTGGGGCAAAAGGATGGGTAGACCTGGCCGTGCACTGCCTGCTGTTCTCAAATCATGTATCAAATGGAGCTGGACTTCTCTTCATACAGTACAGCATTCCCACGTAGAAATATTTCTCAGTGAAATGTGGAGAGAAGCACCTGTTTGAGATTCCCATGTGTTGTGTGATTTAAGTTAGATGATTTTTTTTTAAAAGACCGCATTCATTTCCAGAATTCTAGGTGACAATTTACAAAATGTCTTTCTCCTAACCCCCCCACTTTTTAAAAATCCTTCAACTGATGAACTGATATGAAACTTTCTTACATTCACTGAAAAAAAAAAAATAGGTTAAGCTGTTTCGAAGCAACTAAATGAATTAATTTTAAACCTAAGAATGTGGCCTTATTTTGGGAAAGCAAGAAAGTTGACTGGTTTGTCTGCTGTGTAACAAATGGAAGTGAGCCCACCAGAAAATTGAGACTCAACTTCTAAGAGATGGGTTAGGATTTTTTTAAGTTTTTCTAGTTTAATTTTATATATAAGGAGTCAATGCTGCCTTCGTAATAGCTATTATCATATCTTCTCAATACATAGTTTGAGTAAAACCATTGGACTTTCCCTTCCCCTCCCCCCACAGGTTTTATGTCAGCCTGAATCGAATACCTAGAATGAGAAGTGCCGCAGCCAGGCGTAGTGGCACTCACCTGTAGTCTCAGCTACTCAGGAGGCCGAGACAGCAGGATCCATTGAGCCCAGGGGGCTGAGTCTAGCCTGGGCAACATAGCAAGACCTACAAGTTTTAAATTACTGGAAAAATAATATGGAAAGAATAAATTACTGGTAAAAGAATATGAAAATGTTATGTTCTTTATATCCAACTATGGTAGGCTTTTCTGAGTTCCTGCAATGCTAATAAGAATTCATTAAAAGGACAATTCTTCATTTTCTTGGGTACTCATCACTAATGCTGCCTCGCTGGTAAAAAGGAATACTTATATCTTCAATTGCAGATTGTTTACTTTTAAATATAAAAGATATAAATGTCAAATATTAAATGCATTTTACATGGTTTTCCTGCATAAAGTAGAATGCTTGCCAGTTTTGCCTCTAGGTCACTCACTTTGAACCAGCCAACCCACCTTAATTGATACTTTCCACTAATATGTTAAATTACATTAAAAGGACAAAAATATTTATCATGCTTACTATAACCTACATTTTAAAATAGAAGCCAGGCACAGTGGCTCACACCTGTAATCCCAGGACTTTGGGAGGCCGAGGCAGGAGGATCACTTAAGCCCAGGAGTTCAGGACCAGCCTGAGCAACAAAGTGAGACCCTGTCTCTACAAGAATAATTAAAAATAAAAACCTAGCCAGACGTGGCGACACCTGCCTGTAGTCTTAGCTACAGGCGAGGCCAAGGCGGGAGAATCACTTGAGCCCAGGAGGTTGAGGCTGCAGTAAGCCCTGTTAGCGCCACTGCACTCCAACCTGGGCGACAGAGTAGGACCCCCATCTCAAAATATAAAATAAAATAGGAGGTGTATGACTAAGTTAGCAATGAAGTAGTATAGATCATGACTTTTCCACTTTTAATAGGGGATTTGGCATGTACTGTGAACAGTTGACATTTGTGGAGGAAATCTGCATTTCAGAGAGAGATAAACTTTTCTTATTTATAGCTGGCAGAGTACTTTTTTGTATGTGTTTTTACAAAATCATTGCACTTCTCGTATTTATTGCAAGCATCTCCCACCGTTTCCCTTGTCTTTTAATTTAGGACATATAAATAAAAGTATACATTTCAATGTGGCCATATTGATGGATCTTCTCCTCTGTAACTTATTACTTTATACTTAAGAAGTCATTTCCCAGTCTAAGGCCACCTCTGCTTTCTTTTAATTTTTTAAAATGGTGTCATTGTTGTGTATTTTCCTGTGACCCAGACATTTCTAACTGTGGGTTCTTGATTGGGCTCCAGAGAATCTGAGAATTCCTTAAAATTCTCTACATAATTGTACATGTACTTAATACATGCTGTTTTCCATGTTAAGAGTTCACAGTTTTTATTAGATCCTCAAAGGGGTCAGTCAGTCTCTCCTCCCACTTCCAAAATATGTCTGAGACCTACTGCTATAATCCATCTGGACTTTATTTGGATAAAAGGTGGTATGGTGAGACTCATTTTTCCTTTTTTCCCCAAATAGTTAAGTATACCAACCATTTAGTAAATAATTACTTTGAAAAATAAATGTTTTTCTTTAATTTATTTTTATCCCCACAGAGAAAGTTAGAGAAATTCAAGAAAAACTTGATGCTTTCATTGAAGCTCTTCATCAGGAGAAATAAATTATATTAAGTGAGTAAAAATTCTATAACTGTATTGGTGATGACTAAATACAAAATTATACTTTTCTTAATAGTTTATCATTCTGCTTCACTTACATCCTGGTTACTTATGCTGTAATTTCAGTGGCATCAGTCTCTGAAACTAGCTTCCGAAATTCATTTGTGTAATGTTCCTTTGAATAACTTGATTGCCTTCTGGCTGAACTAAAAATATCCTCTAGAACTCATTTTGAATAGAACAAAGGTGAACCGAGAGCTAAGATATTGTATAATATGCAGGTGACTCATTTTCTAGGTGTAAAGAATTGAGCTGTAGTTGACATTACTTTATTCCTCATTGCTTGTAGTCTGTCAATAATCATGTGTATGTTAAATATTTAACTTACAAAGTTTTCTGTTTGACTTAATTAAAATTTTGATAATTGTTCTTAATCTTTATCTCTTTTGTTTAAAAACATTTAGATAAGTGTTTTTCCTACTTAATTTATATAGCCTTAGAATTTAGTACTCCTCTCAATGAATTTACTTTCTTGTCTGATTCTGTTTTCTGGCATTAGAGGCATGTTCCTAATAAAATGCATATTTAAGGACTTTTCCTTAGTAGCATAATCAATTAATTGTTGCTGAAAAATTGTAAATAGTAAGTCACTTGCATGAGGTGAGCCCTCGCTCTGTCACCCAGGCTGGAGTACAGTGGTGCAATCGCAGTTCACTGCAGCCTCAACCTCCTGGGCTCAAGCAATCCTCCCACATCAGCCTCTCAAGACACTGGGGCCACAGGCTCATGCCACCATGCCCAGCTAATTTCTGTAATTTTTTGTAGAGATGGGGTTTCACCCTGCTGTCCAGGCTGGCATTTGCTTTTATAAAAGGAGTTGAGAAAAGAAAAATGCTGTAGTTAAGTCATTATCACTCATATATTTTGTCACTTTTGTCTGTGAGCCTTACCCTACAGACAGCCTGCAGCAGGCTTAGAGCTGGAAGGAGTAGAAATGTGCAAGCTTCCCTCCCTAGCTACACTCGGTTCAGGTCAGTTCAGAAACGGCTCTTAAACCAAACAACCTACTTTACTGTTAGGAAAATGTATTTGAGAAAGCAGGGTGGAAAGGGAAGCACAACTCACATGGTACATCATTGGGAACAGTACGCCAGCAATGAAGGAGAGAAACAAGGCGTAGAAAACTTGAAAATAAAGCTTTGTTACATTATTTCATTTGTTTCTTTAGTAAGTTAAGACAGGCCAGTGCGGTGGCTCACTCTTGTAATCCCAGCACTTAGGGAGACCAAGGCGGGTGGATCACTTGAGGTCAGGAGTTGGAGACCAGCCTGACCAACATGGTGAAACGCCATCTCTACTAAAAATACAAAAATTGCCGGGGCGTGCTGGCACATGCCTGTAATTCCAGCTACTCGGGAGCCTGAGCTAGGAGAACCACTTGAACCTGGAAGCAGTGGTTGCAGTAAGCAGAAATCGCGCCACTGCACTCCAGCCTGGGCGACAGAGCGAGACTGTGTCTCAAAAAAAAAGTTAAGACAGATATGTGGAAATATACAAAAATACATAATCATCTTTAACACAAGGTAAACATAATTTTTGTGTTTTATAAGTGTCCATGTTCATAAATCCTTTCTACATCTTCTGTGTATGAATATTTTATTTTAAAACCATTAAGTGTTATAGTATCACCCTAGTCATGATAATTACCATGAATACTTACTATTAGAAGTAAACATCTTTAGTACCTTGATCTCCAGCACCAGAGCTTACATGATAGTTTGGTTTACCGATCTGTATGTGCTTTGCAGGGAAAAATTGATGAAAGCCCCGGAAGCCCCATTAAAAATATAAGCTGTATTTCTGTTTTTTAAACAAAATGAGGAAGCTGAAAGCCAGCCAGTGTTTTACATAATGGTGTCTCTCCACTCAGCTGATCAGTGTGACATCCAGAATTGCTGTTGCTGCTACCTGTCTAGTCTCTAAGACCCTTTTCAACCCTTGTGACTTAAGACTCTGAACTTTTATAAAGTATCTTGTGAACTGGACAGATGATCTGTTTTGTACTCTGCAGATGCATTTAAAAGAGTAAATCTGGCAGAATGGTAACCTTGCTTCATTCTGACCGTTTTATAAAAGTTACCAAGGACCCTAAGGAATACTTTCTCCAGTGTAGTTTTAACACATAGGATTCCTAGTTAATTGTTACTCTGATATTTGCTGAAGATGTTTATATGCTATACAGCCATACACAGATTCTTCAATTAATTTTAGTATATGCTTTTCACTTTTTCTACAAGAAATGAATTCCAGTATATTTTTATTTATGTTTGATAAAAAAAATTATGCCAATACTGTTACGGTAGGTGATAGACTATGTAAGTTTAGAAAAACTAGCAAACGTAAGCAGGTAGGCTTCAACGTTGTTATGATCATGTGGTCATAAACTTCGTTTAGAAATTTTGCATTTGTCTCCCCTGACCTCAGTTTGTTAAATGGGTTTATTTTTACAGATTCATACTCATCATCAGCTCTGCATATATCTGAAGAATAAAAACATCGACAGCTTTTGTCCAGCCTCTTTTTCTTCTGCTGTTCCACCTTTCTAAACATACAATAAAGTCATGGGATAAAAATAATTGATGTGTGTTACGGGCGCTTTCACCGTCAGCTGCCTTTCGAACGGAAGAACAGTGGTAATGGATTAACATCCTACTTCGCTGTACTAAAGTGACAAATGGGAATAATAGACTTGGTGTGGCCATTAGGTTCAGTCCTTGAAGATAAGAAACTTGCTGTCTGTTGGTTGTCTTATTTGTGGTGGCACTAGTTTACCGCGTTAACTGAGGTTACTCAGTGTCAGTTTCTTCTCCAGAAATACAATGCTAGGTGTTTTGAAATAAAACTTATATAGCAATTTTTTTAAAGTTATCAATTGTATATAAAATCACAATAGCCTGCTAAATCATTGTGTGTGTCTGTAGTATTCTATTCCCAGAAACTATTTGACCATGATAATTCAGTTTATATTCACCACATGAAAGAAAAGTGGGTAACAGAAGAACCCCTAAAACAGGTTAATTTGGATTGTAACAATTCAGTGTACATTCAGTGAAAGAAATTTCAACCCTTCATAGCCAGCAAAGAAATTTGCCTTGGAAGCTAAGTCAGTACCAGCTTTTACCAGCGAAGAAATTTGCCTTGGAAGCTAAGTCAGTACCAGCTTTTACCTATTTGATTCAGTTGCTGTTTTCTCACTCTCTGTATCCATTTGAAATTGATTTATTTTAGATGTTGTATACTTACATTAGGCTTTCTGGTAATAGTGGTTTTTTTCCTGTTGACAGAGCCACTGGATTATGACACAGGATGAGGAAGATTAAGGATAATCAATTGACTAATTTCATTTAGAATATTATCAAATATTTTAACTAGACATCACAAAAAGGCTTTCTTTCATGAAAGACTATTTTAAATAGAAATTATTTCAATAATTAAAGTAATGTTGACCATCCCTCTCTTAACTGAATAAAGAAAAATTTAGTTTAATTTATTGCAATTTAATTACAGTACTACCTTCACAACATTTTCATGTGTTTTAAATAAATATTTTTTAATTGGCTAAAGGACATTCAAGCAAAGAAATGCTTTTTTGCTTACAATGTCTATCTCATTTGCTGCCTTTTCACTAAGGCTTCACTTTGTTAATAAAAATGTCCGTTGTGTGATGTTTTTTCTTTTACAGTTCACTAAATCTTATTTTCTTGGAATTGCTTTTTGGTAACAGCTCCATGGCTACTCCCCATTTTATTGTTTTCCATCATGCATGCTTCGCTGTGATCCCTCAAGATGTAACACTTGGTACACACGGTTGAGGATATGGAAAAACACTTCCGAAAGCGGGAATTCAGTATATGTTTGTTTTATACTGTTTGATAAGGAAAGTAGGTCCAGTTTTAAGCAGCACAGATGTGCTGGTAGACGCATAGTCAGGAACTTTTTTTCTTTCTTTTAGGTCTAGGGACAGGAGTGAATAGAAGGGGAGGAGAACTCTGTTATGTTGAATACACAGATTAGGAGATCACCTTACTGGGTACACCCCTCTAACCAGTGCTTACAGGTTAATGCATGTTAATGAATACTTTTGCAATTGTAAAGCATAACAATTACAACTACACATCTATTTCTAAAGAATAAAACAGGCCCATATTTATTTACTTCTGTCAACTATAGAGAGAAAGAAGTACCCTCAGCTGTATTTCCACAGATTTCTCCCAAGGAAAAGGCTAATATTAGTCACTACTGTTATCACATCCCTTTGTGTAAGTTTTAAAAAGAGGTGGAGGGAGAGCTTCGTTTCTTTGAGGAGATCAGTATTGTAACGTATGTGAATAGATGATAACAATTAATATTACTGAAAGTCCCACATGAGAGTCCTGACGTCCTCTCCATGCCGCACAGTAATTTGGCTTCTTTCATGGGTTTTTTTTCTTCTTTTTAGCTAATCTCATCCTAAGCATGCTTTATTTTTCCTTGAAAGCTAGGTATTTATCAAGTGCAGACGTTATTGAAAGAAAGTAAAATTCGGTCTCCAGAGTAAACCCTGTGTCTTGTGTCGGTAGTTCGAAAGTTCGAAATGATTCAAATTTCAGCAAAAAGATACTAAATAGACAGAAGTTGAATTCGAACTAGCCACAGAATCATTTGTTTTTATGTCAGAATTTGCAAAGAGTGGAGTGGACAAAGCTCTCTATGGAAGATTGAACAACCGTAAATAGATGATATCCAAAATTAATTCGGCTAGGACTTCAGTTTTAAAAATCGGCGTACCTAGGCAGCGCACAGTAGGAAATAAGTGGTCCTTGCAGCTTCCCCGTTTGACCCACTGTGCTGTAGTTGCATGTGGAACAATCAGCCTTTCTAGTAGGTTACTGTATTGCCCTCTCATTGTATTCCCATTTTCCACAGTTTTTCTCCAGCAGACTTCTTTCTGCAAATTATTCAGCCTCCAAATGCAAATGAACGGTATAAAAATAAGTAGGGAACATGGCAGAGTGGTGCTTCCCAGCCTCACCATGTTGGAATTTGATGTGGGATAAGAGAGTATAGATTTAAAAGATAAAATCTTTAGTTAATAATTTTGTGTTTATTTATTCTAGATGTATGTATCTGAGGAAAGAAATATGGTATTTTTGCTTTCCAATAAAGGGGATCAAAGTAATGGTTTTTATCTCAGTTCTCTAAGCTGGTATATGTTGTAGCTCTAGCAGTATGGAAATGTGCTTTAAAATACGCTTACCTTTTGAATGATCATGGCTATATGTTGTTCAAATATTTAAAACTTACCTTGTTTTCACTTGTGCACTGTGAATGAACTTTGTATTATTTTTTTAAAACCTTCACATTACATGTAGATATTATTGCAACTTATATTTTGCCTGTGCTTGATCAAAGGTCATTTGTGTAGATGAGTAATTAAAAAATATTTAAATCACATTATAATTCTATTATTGGAGAGCATCTTTTAAATTTTTTTCTGTTTTAATGAGGGAAAGAGAAACCTGTGTACCTAGGGTCATTATTTGACCCCACAGTATAACCAGATTCATGGTCTAACAAGCTCTTAATGTGGCTTTTCTCTGAATGCTTGAATTTCACATGCCTTGCATTTCACAGTTGTACTCCATGGTCAACGGGTCCTTTTTTCACATCGTGGTACTTGTCAAAACATTTGTTATTTTCCTTGGTAAGATATATAAAAAAGGTTTTATAATTTCACTTTGCTGCCAAGGCTGTCATTTTCAATAATGCTGCTAACATGTTCCTATGAGGCTTACTAAAAAGTTGTAACTAAGCCTTAAAACTGGAAGAGACTTTAATTTCATCTACCATCTGATTATAAACTCCTGTTACTCACTTTGTTATTCCTCCAGAACTTTGCTCATAAATGATACCTACTAACTGTTTGTTGATAATTGGATATGTCAAGTTAGGCAGAGTATAGGTGTGCCGCCTTAATTCCTTCAGAAGATGCATAGGCAAGAACATTTTCAATCATGTCAGCATTGGTTTTCTGTATCAGTGCTAACAGACTCGTCCTAGCGGGAGGCCCCATACTTTTATTTTAAACTAGGTTTTCACCCTTTGTGTAATTCAAGTTCAGAATCTTCATGTATCAAAAAGTTTGAAGAATTTAGTTACCAAAGATTTAATGAGCAATGAATGTTTCTTTAGCATGTCTGATTGAAGAATTAATGTATTTATCAAATTGAGATAGCTACCATGTGCCTATAGATAATACAGAGGTATTTAATTACAAAGTACGTCTTAAAATAACCACATCCCCGATTCGTGATAACTAAAACAGTCATATCCTGCACATACTGGACCCAGTTAATAAGTGTAGAAAACTTAAGGGTTCAGACAAGTACTACAAAAATTGTTGAAGGTTCAAAACCAGGGGACAGGAAGGCTTAAATGTGGGTGATCTGTAGCTGGAAGAAGACAACTTCTAAAACTAAGGGTAGGAAAAACCTGTATCATAAGGCATTCGTTTAAATTTATATCCTAAAATGACAGAATTTGGCTTGAAAATTGAGAGTATGTATGTGATTCCTCTCCAAGACTTCTCGTGAGTTACGTACACATTCCGTAGAAGCAGTATTAACGTGTTTTTGTGGTCAAGTCACTGACAAAGAGGTAAATACTACTTTTAAATGCTTTTAAATGAAAATCGTTTTCTTGGTTGGTTTGTTTGTTTGTTTGAGACAGAGTCTCGCTCTGTCGCCCAGGCTGGAGTGCAGTGGTGTGATCTCGGCTCACTGCAAGCTC
>NW_012102299.1:565000-570902 GCF_000951045.1 Mandrillus leucophaeus | reverse complement strand
TTGTTACTCTGTGATAAAAAATTCTTGTTCCTGCTGTTAGTACCTTTAATTCATTAACCCAGGTGTAAACTGTTCCTATCCAAATATTTGGGAAATCGAAGATCTGTTTTTGAAAAAACTAGGCCAGAGGCACTCCTGAAGATCTAGTCACAGTGCAGTGATACTGCCAGCAGCCGCCCACAGAAACATGTCTTATGGCTGTATTAAGAATAAGCTACACTCTTTAATGTTCAGAACAGAATATTCGTTCTGCTGCTTTTGTAGTTACTAAATCACAGAGCAACAATATGGAAATTAGAATTTTATCCATTTGTCAGAAAATATGCTCATGGTTTATGTGACCTAATACTTTCCAAAAGCTCTTGAGACCTCTCATATTTGTAAGAGAATATGTAGGGAATAGGTTAACCCCGTTTTTTTGCTTTGGTAAACTTCATCTGAGATTAGGCCAAATCATCTGAAAGCAATACTGCCTGGGCTGCTACTTGCCTTCCTCTTTGATACTACGTCCTTGGCTTTCACAGGCAAAACCATATGACACATCTGTTTGAAGAAAATACACAGTCTCTTTTGCAGAAGTCTCACCTAATTACATGTCTTGATTATCACTGAAATTCATTAAGGATTACTAGATAGTACCAGCAGTTTCCCCTCCAGACACATGGATGTGCTGCTGGCCTTGTGGCAACGAGAACTCAGGACCTTACCATTGTCTTTGCTTCAGCTGCCAGGAAATGCTGAAATTAATTTCCCCCTCAACCGAAGGAATGAACCTAACCATTTTTCTGCTCCCTTAGTTTGTGTTCTATTGTTGTTACTAATCTCTCTTTCCATACATCTTAACAGAGAAACAGCCCTGCGTCACTAACAAAATACGATGCTTAGTTATTTCTCCTTTAAGAAATATATTTGTCTAGAGGATTTAAGTCAAGAATTCCCACATTTGCCATAATGCTCCAGGTGGTAACACAGCCACTCCCCTTGCATGCCTAATGTATATAATTTTTTTCTACAATCAATTAATAATTATAGTAAAAAAATCAGAGATCACCTCAAGGACAAAGTACACACCCAGTGACAATAACGTGCCTGGCTCCCCGCCTCCGTGAGCAACACTTCACGGTAGCAGGAGGTGCCTGATGTGTGTTGAGATGAAGGATGCAGAGAGATGCGTAAGTTTGTAGCCATTCCAGAAATAGTAACACATCCTAACTAAGGGCCTGTTACAAAGGTCTGAGCGGGACTCAGAACATGACAAAGTGTTCTAAAACTGGCCAGCAGCATTTTGGGATCCATGAAGAAACTCCACTGAATTCTTTTTGAATGGGCAGTATCCTATCTTGCCAAGGATTGGTCCCATGAAACATTTTTGTTTTTCCTTTAAAATTTTGTAACTCAGAAGAGAACTTGAATCCAGAGCAGAGAAACCAGTATACCTTGCGTTTTGCACCCATTATCCCAGACAGTATTATTTCCATTTTATAGATGAGAAAATCAGCTCAGGTTTTGCACATGGTTATTCTAGCTGAAATTTGAAAACGAGTATGATTACAAGCCTATGCACTTTCCAAAATATGCTCCCTTTCAGAAATACTTCTAGGAAAGTAAACATTTATGATACTAGGAGCACAGTAGGGCACATGATATACCTAGAAAGTGCAAAATGACCTAACTCGTAACAAAAATCGCCTATGATAGTCTTTCCTAATTACATGAGACTATTGTTGCATTGCAAGAATGGAACCATCTATCAGCAGAGATACGTGGCTGCCTCTGAGACCTCAGTGGACAAGAAGAGAATGAGATTCAGTAGGTTCTCATTTCATGTTAACTCCAGGCCTTAAGTTTTAGGTGTAAAAAACAAGTGCTTTGCAATTCTCAACATGTTAATAATGTTAATTTTCTCATTTTAGCCTGTGCAGATTCTCTCAATCTTTTTTAGTTAGTCCAAGTATTAAAACAGGTATTACTCTTTCCTCAGTTTTTAAAAACTTGATTGAACATTTTATTTTTCCAAATTACTCTTTTTTTTTTTTTTGAGACAGGGTTTCCCACTCTGTCCTCCATGCTGGAGTGAGTGCAGCGACACAATCATAGCTCACTGCAACCTCGACCTCCTGGTCTCAAGAGATCCTCCCACCTCAACCCCTCGAGTAGGTGGGACTACAGGCACACACCACCATGCCTAGCTCATCTTTTTTTAAATTTTTGGTAGAGATGAGATCTCAATATGTTGCCAAACTGATCTCGAAATTCTGAACTCAGGCAATCCTTCTACCTCGGCCTTCCAGAGTACTGGGATTACAAGCATGCATGAGCCACCTCGCCTGGCCCAAATTACTACTTTTGACTGGTGTTTTTTTCCCCCCCTAATAAAATTATTTTGAAGGAAAAGCTATTAGCAGAAGCCTTGAAAATTTCTACTAAATGTATATTTCAGGAATCTCATGTACATTCTTTAATTTTCTTGCATTGAGATATGTCTGGTTTCCCAAGACTGTTAGGACCAAAAGATATTTTCATGCCAAAATCTGTATGAGTTATCTTTACACGTATCAGGACATCTCTAATACGAATGCTTAATTGAACATGCCTGCCTCTGCCATTTCATAGGCTTTTGGTACCATCATAAAGCCACTCCCACTTTCATACATTCAGATTTCTCTAAACATCTGAGACATTCACGTTCTTACTAATTGTACTCATTGCTCTGGTCATAGCTGAATCAAGATTCTGAGAGTGTAATTTTGTTCATGTCAAAAGCATTGTTTTCTTATCCTGTTGGTGGATTGAGGCATTTGGACCTGGATGCCGTCCCCATTGGACGCCCCCCGTTGGTACGTTTCGCCAGCTGTGTACTCTATGATTGGCTGGCCTTTTGATGTGCAGATACTACAAGTTGGTCACCAACTTGTGTACAATGGGCCTGTTCTGGTTCATGTGAAAATCAACATCCTTTTTTGTGTTACCGGGTGACAGGATGCTACAATACTATTAGCATTTGCAAAGAGTGTGCTCTGTCCAAGGGTGTAACCACAGATCGTGTGCTGCTCAGTTTGTGTTTCTCTATTATGTGAGAGACACAAAGAAGCTGAAGGCTGGCAAAGGCCTGTCAAATCTTGTAATGTAGCGCTCGACCCCCAAACTCCACTTGGCCTCCAAGCATCTCTTGTTCCCTGTCCCACCCCTTTCTCTGAATGGGCTCTGAGGTAGGTAAATGAATTCAGGGGCCTGGTAGGCGGGGGATTCCTTTCTGACCTCATTCCTGTACCATTTGTTTGCAGGCTTGTAGGGGGAGAGGAGGACATTTTGGAATCCTTTGTGTCAAATCATTTTCTTGCAGGTTGGGGAGTTAATGGTAACTTTGTCTGAAGCCAGCCGAGCAGAAAGCCTCCACGGATGAGGCGTGCTGTGCTCAACCTCCTCAAAACCACAAGATGAGAATGTGGAAATGGAGAACTTTCTAGAGCAGATGAGTATGCGGCAGGGCTGCGTGTGCCACATCTAATGGGGAGCTTAAACCTTCCTGTGTGTTTAGGCGTACAGTAGTTCATTTTAAGAGTGTTTTCCTCTTTCTGAATTGTGGCATTTTTATTGATGCCTGTAGTTTGGATAATCTTTTGTGCAGCCAATATTTGTATATTCTGCACCATTTTGAAAGCCTTCTCCTGCCTGGCTACCTGTATATATTGTGTGATTTCAAGAAGTTTTGTCATGTTTTTATCCTCAGATTTACTTTGTTTACCTAAAAAATGAACTATTGTTTTAGAACAGTAATAACTCTTTGAAAAAAAAAAAAAAAAGACCCAGAGAGAAGCAGTTTGCTCAATTAATGTTAGAGCTAGAAACTATTTCCTGATTCCTAGGCAAGTACTATGTGTTTCATGAAGATTTGGATCCCGGGCCACAGGTTCAATACTTCCAAAGCCAAGCATTTTGTGAAAGAAGTTGGGGATCTAAATGTTTATGTGAAACCTCCCTATTTTTAAACGTTAGCAGCTAATTTTGAAAATCTTAAATACTTGTGTGAGTCCAAGAGAAACATCTGCAAATAGCACTCTGCCCACCCATGAGTCACTATTTGAAACCTCTGATTTCAACTGTAGCTTTCTGCTCATTTCTGGCCTCGGTGCATTTGGGTGATAATAGTACCTTCTGAAAATAACATGATTTCTGGTCATTTTTAGAGATGCAGAGTTTTTTGTTGTTTCAGCTTTATTATGAGGCTGGACTGAAGGGAAATTCTCATTTATTAAATGCCTGCTGTATCCCAGGTATTTTAAACACATTATCTTGCTTATTCTTAGAACTTCCTAAGGTAGACATTCTCGTTTACCAACAGGCGAACTCTGGCCCAGAGACGTTGCCTGAAGTTCCACCGCTGGTTAGTTGACAGAGTCTTTCTGGGATCCCATGTAGGTTTGACTGCAGATCTTAGAAAAAGAGCAGGCACAGAGTGGGCTGGAAGAGTGCTAATAGCTTTCTTCCCTTACCTGTTCAGCCATCCTAAGGAGGCAGTTCCTTTTTATGTCATGACCTGGTTGGCAAAAAACCGTTACTGCACTCTGGGTACTCTGGATATAGTTACCTAGAAATAAGGCAAGTGAAGGTTTAAAATGTCCAGGAATCCCAGCATCTAGGAATAAGTTGGCCTCTGCTGTGAACCCTGTACAGATGCTCCTTGACTTAGGATGGAGTTACATCCCAATAAACTCGTCATAATTTGAAAATACTGTAAGTCTAGAATGCATTTTAATACACCTCACCTACTGAACATCACACCTTAGCCTAGCCTACCTTACACATGCTCAGAACACTTACATTAGCCTGCAGTTGGGCAAAGTCATCTAACACAGGGCCTATTTTATAATAAAGTGTTGAATGTCTTGTAAAGTGCTGAATACTGGACTGAAAGTGGAAAACAACAGTTTTCTGGGTGCTTGAAGTACAGTTTCTACCGAATGCATATGGCTTTCGTGCCATCATAAAGTTGAAAAGTTATCAATCAAACCATTGTAAGTCAGGGACTGTCTGTCTATCTGCAAACTGCCCTATCTTTCATTCACAGCCATCTGCCTTGAAAGAGGAGTCCTCCCCATTCCTTCTTCAGCCCCCTCAAAGCCAGTGTGTTCTTTTACCGTCTGGGCCCTTGCACCATATCCTCACCACAACCACTGCCACTTTGCCATCTGCCCCTCACCAAGGCCACTGGTGATCTCCATTTGGCCAATTGCCCCCAATACATTTATTATTTGGCCTGGCCCTTTAAGGTTATTTAATACTTTGTGATACCCTTTCATTCTCCCTCTCCCTCTGGGACATTTAGAAATTTGTGACATACATTCTCTCTCTCTCTGTCTGTCTGTCTCTCTCTAACCTCTTATTTCTTTGGCTTCTGTGCCACTACTTTCTCCTGGTTTCCCTTCTAATGACAAAACGTCTGTTGGTTTTCAGTGCTGCTCACAGGCCTGCCTGAGTGTTGTCGTTCCCTGGGCACTTGGCATTTCTCGACCCTAATTCTCCCTGGCTGATCAGCTCTCCCTGCTGTATCTGCTCCCGCTCTCAACTCGAGCTCCATCCTGCTCCTCTCTCCATGCTTCACAAACCCATATCTCCAACTATACCTGCACATCCCACAGACACTTCACACTTAACCTATCCAAAATGCAACCAATTCTTTCTCCAGTAAACCTGTGTCTTCTCCAGATTCCACTATTTTTGTGACAGGCACTGTGATATACCTAGCTGCACAAGACGAAAACCTGCGACGCTCTCCCCAGTAAACCAACAAATCCAATCACCACTTTGAGTCCCACTCGGTTGCCCAGGCTGGAGTGCAGTGGCACGATCTCAGCTCACTGCAGCCTCCGCCTCCCAGGTTCAAGTGATTCTCCTGCCTTAG
>NW_012102299.1:561154-563680 GCF_000951045.1 Mandrillus leucophaeus | reverse complement strand
ATTGTTTAATGTGTGATATAAATGACCACTTTTTTTTCAAGGAACACCATTTTGCTTAAAAGAATGACTGACAAACTACATGAGTCAGGCTTGGTCATCCAGCAGCCATTTACTCAAACTAAGCAGAGTGAGCCAGCCACTTTGAGGAAAATCACTTTTGTGTATTTATTGCCAATGATACAAATTACACATTTAAGCAAGAATGAACATTTTGAAAAACTTGTATCTGTCATTGAGCTTGACAGCTTTTCAGTGTAAGTATTTCTGATGAGATAATGACATTAATGGATGAGATTTTTGGGTATTGTAAAGTGCAAAGTGTCAACAGTTGGAAGAGCTGCATAACCCCGGGAACTAGTATTTCTCAAATGGTTAATGCGTTGTGCTAACAAATCAGACTTGGGTAAAGATGCCTACAAAATGGGAGCTGGGCCAAAGGAGTTTAGCTCACAGAATATGAGAAGTTCATTGATACGGTTTCAGATGCCACATTACAACTAACCTTTGTTAAGTGTTGGTGCAGTATCAAAGAAGACTCACAAGAACCTGAAATGGCTCTTACATTCTTCCCTTTTTCAATTCCATAACTGTGTGAGGCCAGGTTTTCCACATCCACGTCAACCAAAACGGCGTATCACAATAGATTGAATGCAGAAGCAGGTAAGATAATCCAGTTATCTGCTATCAAGCCAGACATTAAAAAGAATTGCAAAAATGAAAGATGGTACTACTCTTGTTGCTATATTTGTTTTTCATCAGAAATGTTATTTATGTTAACATGTAATTGTTTTGTTTTTAAAATAAATTGAGTAATATTTCTCAGTTTTAATTTCTTTTTTCTTTTTCTTTCTCTTTTTTTTTTTTTTTTTAATTGAGACAGAGTTTCACTCTTGTCACCAAGGCTGGTGTACAATGGCGCAATCTTGGCTCACTGCAATCTCCACCTCCCAGGTTCAAGTGATTCTCCTGCCTCAGCCTCCCCAGTAGCTGGAACTACAGGTACGCACCACCACACCCAGCTAATTTTTGTATTTTTAGTAGAGATGGGGTTTCACCATGTTGGCCAGGCTGTTCCTGAACTCCTGATCTCAAGTGATGCACCCACCTCTGCCTCCCAAAGTGCTGGGGTTACAGGCATGAGCCACCATACCCAGCCAGTTCTAATTTCTAATATAATAAATATCAACAGACATAACCTACACAAACAAAAACTCTTGGGGTACTCAATAATTCTCAAGAAATTAAACATTTGACAATCACTGCTTTGTACTACGAGGCTTAGCTATAGGATCAGACCCTTTGATTAAAATATCTGAAGCTCTGCACTGTCCACGAAAATTACCTGTTGGCTTCTTTACCTGAAATTGGGATACATTTTATATCAATGGCAAGTGCCAGAAGCGAGGCCAGCAAATGGCAGTGATCCCTGGTGTATTGGTTGCATGTTCAAATCAGCTGTACCACTCCACCAGACCTGTTATCCCTAAGGATATGGTGGTGTCCACGTCATTACATTCATCGGCTAGTTTTCAGGCCAAACCTGACTTCGCCCATTACTGTATTCTGTAACGTTGACCACTTCATCTTTGAAGTACTTGCTTCTCTTGGCTTCCATTACAGCACACACTTCTGATTTTTCTCCTACCTTCCTGGCTGTTCTTCCTCCTCAGGGCTCTGTTCTGGCCCTCTCCCAACCTATATTCTCTTCCTAGATTTTATCCACTCCCATAGCCTCAACTCTCATTTAATTACCAGTGCTTCCTGATGCCTATTCAACATTATCACTTGCACTTTTCAAAGATACCTCGTAGCTAAACTCATGGTCATTCTTGCCCACCTGTACTCACTTCACACTGCTCTGTTTCACTAAATGGGAATATCATTTACATCATTTACCTTTTTGCTCAAGTCAAAAACTAGGAGTCATCCTTGACTCTTCCCCCAACCCCATGTCCACATCAAATCTCCACCATGGCCTATTAACTAGACATGCAAACATCTCAAATCCATCCATGCCTTTCCATCTGCACTGTCACCATCTTGGCCCTAGTCATGATCTGCAGGGCCTCCTAACTCATTTGCTCTCTTGCTTCCCTCCAGCCTAGCCTCTGTACTATAGCCAGATCCTAGATGATTGTTATTTTTCTGCTTAAAGCCATAGTATGGATTGGCACTGTCCTGATAATGTTCAGAGTCATCAAGGCTTTTGAGGGCCCAGTGAGATCTGCCCCTGCCTTCTCCAGCCTCCTTTTTCCCTGTGCTTCAGGCACTTCAGCTTTCGGGTCTATAAATACACTTTATGCTACCTTGGGCTTTTGTGCCTCCCCTTCTCAACCCCGAACTCCCATTTGCCTGGCCCTACTGCTACTTATCCTTAGGGCTCTCCTTAAATATCACCTCCTCTGGGAGCCCTTCCCTGACCTAGCTCCCAACTCAGACTAATTTAAGTCTTTTATATTCTCCTGTAGCACCCTAAACTTGGCCCTCTTCGTGCATGTGACATTCCCAGTTACTTACACAGTGTCC
>NW_012102299.1:555574-557974 GCF_000951045.1 Mandrillus leucophaeus | reverse complement strand
CTCTGGGATTACAAGCATAAGCCACTGCGCGCAGCCCACCAGTTTAATATATTTGTGCCCCTCCACTCTTTCCCATCCTGTCTTCACAGATCAGGTGGCTCCCATGTCTCACCTTCGTTGTTGCCATGGCCTTCATTTTCATCTCCTGTTCATCCCCCACACTCCTGCCAGAATGAAATATCTAAAATAGGAACATGATCATTTGATTAAAATCTGTCTCCAGGTAGCTTTATTTCTCCATTGATAAAATAAGAGGGTTTGGTTGGATGTTCATTCTACATTCTTCTAATGCTAACGTTTGTGAAAGCTTTAATTCTGTTTTATATAAAACTGCCTTATGTAAATAAAACTGCCCTTAATTGGCATAGAGCTTTATTGTCTCATTTAATCTTTAAAATATGTCCACAAGGTAAGTAAGATATTCATTGTGATGGAATAAATCGAACTGATTATCCTATTATTTTAAACATTTAATTAAATAGTTTGGTTCTGGCACTAAACTTTGAAGTACTTATTACAGAGCTTTACTGAAGATATAAAACACTTTCAGGGGAAAATCTTTGCCTTTTTTGGCATCTGGAGAGTTTCTCCATGACTAGATTGCCTTCTGAAATGCCAGTGCTTACTCTGTACCAGCAGTTGGTAGAGGGTGGTCTTTGGGTCCTTGGGGGTCCTCAGGATCATTCCCGTGGTCCACAAGGTCACCATGATTTTGATAATAATACTAATATTTGCCCTTTTCACTGTGTTGACATTCACTGGTTGTAGAAAAACCACAGCACACCGCACTGGAGCCTTGGTGTGAATCAAGGCAGTGGCACCACCGGTCCTAACAGGCACTATGGCATCTTCACTGCCATGCACTCTACTTTTTTCCAAAAGAAACACAAAAGTCTGGTACACAGAAAACATGTGCATATAATGGATAACAGTGATCTTGAGAAAAAGTACTTGTATGATTGTTTAATGTGTGATATAAATGACCACTTTTTTTTCAAGGAACACCATTTTGCTTAAAAGAATGACTGACAAACTACATGAGTCAGGCTTGGTCATCCAGCAGCCATTTACTCAAACTAAGCAGAGTGAGCCAGCCACTTTGAGGAAAATCACTTTTGTGTATTTATTGCCAATGATACAAATTACACATTTAAGCAAGAATGAACATTTTGAAAAACTTGTATCTGTCATTGAGCTTGACAGCTTTTCAGTGTAAGTATTTCTGATGAGATAATGACATTAATGGATGAGATTTTTGGGTATTGTAAAGTGCAAAGTGTCAACAGTTGGAAGAGCTGCATAACCCCGGGAACTAGTATTTCTCAAATGGTTAATGCGTTGTGCTAACAAATCAGACTTGGGTAAAGATGCCTACAAAATGGGAGCTGGGCCAAAGGAGTTTAGCTCACAGAATATGAGAAGTTCATTGATACGGTTTCAGATGCCACATTACAACTAACCTTTGTTAAGTGTTGGTGCAGTATCAAAGAAGACTCACAAGAACCTGAAATGGCTCTTACATTCTTCCCTTTTTCAATTCCATAACTGTGTGAGGCCAGGTTTTCCACATCCACGTCAACCAAAACGGCGTATCACAATAGATTGAATGCAGAAGCAGGTAAGATAATCCAGTTATCTGCTATCAAGCCAGACATTAAAAAGAATTGCAAAAATGAAAGATGGTACTACTCTTGTTGCTATATTTGTTTTTCATCAGAAATGTTATTTATGTTAACATGTAATTGTTTTGTTTTTAAAATAAATTGAGTAATATTTCTCAGTTTTAATTTCTTTTTTCTTTTTCTTTCTCTTTTTTTTTTTTTTTTTAATTGAGACAGAGTTTCACTCTTGTCACCAAGGCTGGTGTACAATGGCGCAATCTTGGCTCACTGCAATCTCCACCTCCCAGGTTCAAGTGATTCTCCTGCCTCAGCCTCCCCAGTAGCTGGAACTACAGGTACGCACCACCACACCCAGCTAATTTTTGTATTTTTAGTAGAGATGGGGTTTCACCATGTTGGCCAGGCTGTTCCTGAACTCCTGATCTCAAATGATGCACCCACCTCTGCCTCCCAAAGTGCTGGGGTTACAGGCATGAGCCACCATACCCAGCCAGTTCTAATTTCTAATATAATAAATATCAACAGACATAACCTACACAAACAAAAACTCTTGGGGTACTCAATAATTCTCAAGAAATTAAACATTTGACAATCACTGCTTTGTACTACGAGGCTTAGCTATAGGATCAGACCCTTTGATTAAAATATCTGAAGCTCTGCACTGTCCACGAAAATTACCTGTTGGCTTCTTTACCTGAAATTGGGATACATTTTATATCAATGGCAAGTGCCAGAAGCGAGGCCAGCAAATGGCAGTGATCCCTGGTGTATTGGTTGC
>NW_012102299.1:551910-555524 GCF_000951045.1 Mandrillus leucophaeus | reverse complement strand
TCTATCAATAATTGTTTCCAAACCAAAAACAAGAGTGGCATCAGAAATATTGATGGAATTGGCTGGACGCAGTGGCTTATGCCTGTAATCCCAGCACTTTGGGAAGCCGAGGTCCAACATGGTGAAACCCCATTTCTACTAAAACTACAAAAATTAGCCGGGCGTGGTTTGGCAGGTGCCTGTAATGTCAGCGACTCAGGAGGCTGAGGCAGGAGAATCACTTGAACCAGGGAGGCGGAGGTTGCAGTGAGCTGAGATCGTACCACTGCACTCCAGCCTGGCCGACAAAGTAAGATTCCATCTCAAAAAAAAAAAAAAAAGAAAAAGAAATATTGATGGAATCTTGCCCCTCTCCTGCAGTGTCTGGTCACCTACGCTGACACAAGTACAGTTTATTCTCCAGAGGTTTTTCCTCCACTCTTTCTGCTAAGCAAAGGGTTAGCAGACATTTCAGTGCCCTGCTTCCAGTCAGGGCCCAGCTCTGCTCTGTGGAGCCACCGCGGCTCCAACTGCTTTGCTGGTGCTGGTGCTGTGGGCTTGGGCCTGGAAGAGTGAACAGTCCAGTTCACAGTCCAAGCCCTGTGCATTCATGTCTGTTCAGGAGAGGCCTCTAAGGGTGTTACCTGTGTGGCACCAACTCAATAAGCTGCACTTACGGATTCTGAAGAAAACGTGGGCTGTCATACAGGTCGGTATTTTTCTTAAGAAGGTACAGAGAATCCAGTTTCAACCCATTTTAGCAATGCTTAATGAAACTCTGACCTTTAGCGCAGGGATATTAATGATGACAGTTTTAATGCGGCACACCAGTGTTTTTGTTGGAGGACCCACAGTTGACAGAGAGAGAGAACCCAGCATCAGGGAGAACTGTGCTGCCCTGAGCAAATGCTTTGTTCTTACCTCCTATTGACCATTTTCCCCCTTTCTTTTGACCGCTAGGAAACCCAAAACTAAATGATCAGGCTATCGTTGCTCTCACATGGAGCCTTACATTATATGTCTTATAACCCCCTAGAAAGATCAACCCTTTCATTAGAAAAGCAGATCAGTCCTTAATTTCATGGTATTAAATTTTTCCTTGACTTGATTTCATTTTGCTCCCTTTTTTTCCCTCATGTAACTTGGATTTCTTCATCTGCATTATTGTGGGATTTCCAAAAGTGACCTCAGATCCTTGTGTCCGGTGAGGTAAAGTGTGAACTTAAACACTCAACTACCAGTGAGTCGGTAAGCATGTTGCCTCACGTTTACTGATGCCAAGCGGCAGGTTGCATGTCTGTAGCTTTTTTCTTGTTATGTCTTTTAACTCTTCTACAACCTAGGGACGCGGGTGAGTGAGGGAAAGCAGCGTAGCAGTGCCTTATGAAAATCCGCTGCTTCTTCCAGTCTACGCGAGTAGCCGAAAAGTCAGCAAGGACCCAGAGGCTGCAGAGCCGGACCGCGGAGCAGAGGCCAGGCCGGTGGGCAGGAGGAGGTGGGAACACCGAAGGACTGAATCCGCTCCTCTAATGAAAGGGCCCTTCTTTCCAGGGGATTATAAGAATATTCATGACCCTTGAGATCAGCAGGTGAGGCTCAGCCCTCCCTACTCATCCTTTGGGCAAATAGTTCAGAAAGCCGAGGTTGCCAGGATGAGAAAGAAACAGTGGGAGTTGGGAGCTTTTCCCGCTTCCCTTGGCCCCCAACCCCCTTTCATTTTCAGAGGAGGGCAGGGTGGGGGCACTTGTCCTGAGGTGAATCAAGGACTGTGTCTTTCATTTCCAAAGAGCAGGCAGCGAGGCTGAGGCAGAAGTCCCGTGACATGACTTGAGACACAAAATGGTATCTTAGCATCGAAGACTCCCTTTGACAAGAAGAAGAAAAGCCCTTTTCTTCCCAGCCCGGATTAGGCGAGGAGGGAATTCTCCGGAACATGTGTGCATTGTTTCGTGGAGGGCAGCCAGGCTGGCCTGGGGCTTGCCTCCCAAAGTCAGCCCAAGGAAGCTTGTCCCCCTGTAATTAAAAGGGAAGGGAAACAGCAGGGAGTCTTGTTCCGCTGCTGCCCACCAAAGTGGGGTCCCCAGGGGACGGTGTGGCCCAGGAAATTGGCTAAATTAATGGTTATGGGAGGCCTCCCTGAATGTGCGAGCCCTGGAGGCAGAGAGAGGGCAGGGCAGGGCAGGGGGTCTCATCAGAGCCCTTCTGAGAAAATGGGAGAAAGAGAAGCACTCTCCGAGCGGGGGTGTCTAAGCTCTTGCCCCCTGACTGGGCACTCGGGCTGCCCTAGGGACACAGCACCTGCAGTGAGGGGTCAGCCCCTCGTGGACAGCAGAGCCTCCGGGCAGCGTGTCCAGGCCCTCCCTGTCCAGCTGATGCAGGCTGGCCCCTCGCATTCTCCAGCTGACAGCGAGGCCCAGAGCGAGGAGGTCACAGGTCATGGCCGGCCACTGGGGCCCTGGAGCTCACAAAGCGGGAGCCGCCTCCCTGGGCAACATGAGTTTCTGGAAAGCAGTCTCTTGTATTTGTCCATGGTACAGTGTCTCACTCAGAAATTATTGGGAGAAGTGAAAGCCTGAGCTGGAAGCCAGCGTAGGCATTCATAGGGTTTAGCCCATTTATGAAGAAGGAATGTCCTTTCCTTATGAAAAAGAAAGCTTTTCTTTGTGAAGAAACGCTTTATAATCGCCATTTCCTGAAAACTTCCATTCAGAAAGATGAACTCCATGCTTCATTTTCGCCAACTCACTTCTTTCCAAATCTTGTAGATTGGATTACAGAGGACATCGGGCAATCCTAATCAGCAGTCTGGAGATTCATGACCCCTCTCCACAGCCTGACTCCAGGGTACACGGGCAAGATAATAGCGACAACAGCCATGAAATGAAGGAGGCTGGCTTTCCATGACCCCACACATTCTGCCTAAGGCCACACACCTCCCAAAGGCCACAGTGAATGAGCAGGCGGGCCTGGGCACTCAGGTTTCTCTGGTAAGTGATAAATCTAAGTCAATATCGCAAAGTAGACGTGGCTCCTCTGGCTCTGCAAATATTGGACCAAAGACTTGAGTGCAGCGATGCTATTGACGATTACGAGATGGCGGCATTGTTGTCTTTGTTACCGTGAAGTGCGGCTCGGTGGAGCCTGGCCTAACACCCTGTGTACACAGCGGGGACAGTGTGTTCGGAGGCCCGTGTGTTTGCTCTGCCAATATGCGCCGGTGGCCAGCCCTCAGACACTCCCCACTCCCATGGTTACAGCTGGGGGTGTTTGAAACATACCGTCCTCTCCCGTACGCCCCGGGGCTGCCGAACAGCGTGGAAGCCACATGCTCCTCTCCTTATTTCAGTTCTTTTTAAACAATATTTGTATTGAAGTACAGTGCACACATATCATCCGCATAGCTTGATGAATTTTCACAGACTGCCACAGCCTTGTATTGAGCACCCAGGACAAGAAATTGAATATTTCCAACATCCTCCAAGCTCACCGGTGCTCCTTCCCAGGAATCACTCCAGCAAAGTGCCCACGATCCAGACTTCTCATATAGATTAGGCTCGCTTGCTCGCCCTTCCTTCCTTCCTTCCTTTCTTTCTTTCTTTCTTTCTTTCTTTCTTTCTTTCTTTCTTTCTTTCTTT
>NW_012102299.1:543842-551640 GCF_000951045.1 Mandrillus leucophaeus | reverse complement strand
GGCCCAAGCTATCCTCCAGCCTCAGCCTCCCAAGTAGCTGGGAGTACAGGTGCATACCACCACAGCTGGCCAATTCGTAACTTTTTTTCTTGTAGAGATGAGGGTCTCACTGTGTTGTCCAGGCTGTCTCAAACTCCTGGGCTCAAGGGATCTTCTTGCCCCAGCCTCCCAAAGTGCTGCGAATACTGACATGAGACCTTGTGCCTGGCCTGTCTTGCCTGTTTTAAGCCCCAGAATTTTGAAACTTTACCTTGGCATTTGAAGCCAATATAACCTATTTGTCCAGCAGGCCATGATTATGAGCCCACCAGGCACAGCCTTTTGGCTCTGCCTCTGACTTGATCAGTTCTCTTCCAAGCTCTGGCATCGAAGGCTGACTCTGTTAAAGGATGGAGTTGGTCTTTGTGTCTCTTGGGGTCCGTCCAGGGCCAGCGTATGGTCCCTGACTCCATTATCCAGTCCTGAGCATGGGAGGGGTGATGGGTGTGACCATGGAGGATGGTTTCTATTGGCCTACCTCAATCCACTGGCTCAGGCCAGTTCTCAGAAGGTGACTACTGCCCTGCCACCAGGCCTCACCTCCCTCCTCCCTCCATACCACCATCCAGAAATATTCCAAGACAGGTGATATAGTTTGGTTACTTGTCCCCACCCAAGTCTCATGTTGAATTATTATAATACTCAGTGCTGGAGGTGGGTCCAGTGGAAGGTGTTTTTGTCATGGGGGCTGATCCCTCATAGTTTGATGCTGTCTTTGAGATAGTGAGTGAGTTCTTGCAAAATCTGATCATTTAAACGTATGTGGCACCTCTTCCCAACATTCTCTCTCTCGATCCTGTTCTGACCATGTGATGTGCCTGCTCCCAGTTCACTTCCACCATAAGTAAAAGCTCCATAAGGCCTCCCCAGAAGCTAAACAGATGCTGGTGTCATGCTTGTACAGCCAGCAGAACCCTAAGCCAATTAAACCTTTTTTCTTTATAAAATTATCCAGACTCAGGTATTTCTTCACAGCAATGAAAGAATAGCCTAACATAGAAAATTGGTACTGAGAGTAGGGCATTGCTAAAAGATACCTGAAAATGTGGAAGCAACTTTGGGACTTGGTCACAGGTAGAGAGGCTGGAAGAGTTTGGAGGGCTCAGAAAATGACAGGAAGATGGAAAGTTTGGAGCTTTTTAGAGACTGGTTAAATGGTTGTGACCAAAATGTTGATGGTGACATGGACAGTGAAGGCCAGGCTGAAGAGGTCTCAGATGGAAATGCGGAACTTATTGAGAACGGAGTTAGGGTCATCCTTGTTATGCATTAACAAAGAACTTAGCTGCCGTGTGTTCATGCCCTAGGGATCTATGGATGTTTGAATGAACTTCACAGTGATGATTTAGAGTGTTTGGCAGAAGAAATTTCTAAGCAGCAAAGTGTTTCAGAAATGACATGGCTGCTTCTAACAACCTAACTCACATGTGGGAGCAAATAAATGGCTTAAAGTTTGAATTTATATTTAAATAGAAAGCAGAGTGTAAAGTGGAAAATGCGTAGCCTGGCTATGTGACAAAGAAAGAAAAAAGCTTTGTTAGGAGAGGAATCCAAGCAGGCTGTGGAACAACCACTTGCTGAAGATATTTGAATAACTAAAAGGGAGCCAAGTACTGATATCCAAGACAATGAGGAAAAGGCCTTGAAAGCATTTCAGGAACCTTCGTGGCAGGCCCTCCCATCATAGGCCTAGAGGCTTAGGAGGAAAGAATGGTTTCCTGGGCCAGGCAGAGGAACCTGCTGCCCTGCACAGCCTTGGGACACTACTCCCACATCCTGGCCACTCCAGCTTCAGCTGTGGCTCAGACAAGCCCAAGTACAGCTCAGTCTGCCTCTTTGGAGAATGTAAGCCTTAAACCTTGGTGGCTTCCATGTGGTGTTAAGCCTGCAGGTGCGCAGAATGCAAGAGTGGTGGATTCTGGGCAGCCTCTGCCTAGTTTCAGGGGATGTATGAAAAAGCCTAGGTATCCAGGTAGACAGCTGCTGCAGGGGCAGAGCCCTCACAGAGAACCTCTACTAAGGCAGTGCAGAGGGGAAATGTGGAGTTGGAGGCCCTACACAGAGTTGCCACTGGAGCACTGCCTAGTAGAGCAGAGGGAAGAGGGACACCGTCCTTCAGATCTGAGAATGATGGATCCACCAGCAGCTTGCATCTTATGCCTGGGAAAGCTTCAGAAACTCAACTCCAGCCTTTGAGAGCAACCTCAGGGGCTGTACCCTGTGAAGCTACAGGGGCAGAGCTGTCCAAGGCCTTGGGAGCCCATCCTTTGCACCAGTGTGACCTGGATGTGGGACATAGAGTCAAAGGAGATTATTCTGGAGCTTTAAGATTTAATTACTCCCCTGCTGGGTTTTAAGCTTGTGTGGGACCTGCAGTCCCTTTTTTTTTTTTTTTTTTTTTAGGTCAATTGTTTCCTTTTGGAATGGGAATGTTTACCCAATGCCTATACCCTCATTGCATCTTGGAAGTAAATAACTTATTTTTTTTATTTTACAGGCTCATAGGTGGAAGTGACTTGCCTTGTCTTAGATGAGACTTTGGACTTTGAACTGTTGAGTTAATGCTGGAATGAGTTAAGACTTTGGGGAACTATTGGGAAGGCATAATTATATTTTGTAATGTGAGAAGAACATGGTATTTGGGAGAGGCCAGGGTGAAATGTTAGAGTTTGAATATTTGTCCCCACCCAAATCTCATATTGAATTGTAATACCAGTGCTGAAGGTGGGGCCTAGTGGGAGATAGTTGGGTCATGAGGGCAGATCCCTCATGGCTTGGTGTTGTCTTTAAGACAATGAGTGAGTTCTCTTGAGGTCTGGTCATCTAAAAGTGTGTGGCACCTCCCTCCCCACTCCCACTCTCTCTCTTTTGTTCCTGCTTTTGCCATGTGATGCTCCTGCTCCCGCTTTGACTTGTACCATGAGTAAAAACTCCCTGAGGCCTCCCCAGAAGCTAAGCAGATGCTGGCTCCATGCTTGTACAGCCTACAGAACCATGAGCCAATTAAACCTCTCTTCTTAATAAATTACCCAGTTTCGGGTATTTCTTTATAGCAGGGAAAGAATGGCCTAACATAACAGGTCAGTTCTGGATTCCCTCCACACCACTGGAAGGCATCTGGCCTGTTCTGGTCCTGAATCTAGCCTGTTTTATCTTAAAACCGTATCAGGCAGATTTAAATACACTGTGCTGCATGACATCCCATGTCTTTCAGCATCCCCAGAACCACTCTGTCTATATGTGTGGCATAGAGGGGAGGAAGGTTAAACAGCTGGCAGAGAGCAGGCCAGAGCAGGAGGTTCAACTTCCTTACTCATAGGTGGGGAAACTGAATCCTCAAAAAGGGAAGGGAGTTTCTTGAAGCTGTGTTTAAAGTGTCTGGGGCCCGGCTCCCTCCAGTTCACCAAACTCAGCTCTTTGAGGCTTTTTAAGGACTTTATGGCTCATGTCAAGGGACAAAAAAAGAAAAAAAAAATCACCACTGCCACTTCCTACCAAGGAAACACACGCACATACATAAACAGCAAAAACAATTGCTTCCATCCATAGAATTTTCATTTTATTGACTTCTCTCCTGCATTCACATCACCCCCTGCAACACCCCAGGAGGCTGCTGCTTCCGGAATCCACCTGGCTCCACAGCCAAGGCAACCCCATGCTCTATGAGCATGATCTCCATTTTACAAATGAGTGCCTGAGGTTTGCACGTGGAAGTGTGTTGCCCAGTACTGTGTCCCCAGCCAGGGAGCTGGCTTGGTGATGCCAAGGTTCTGGGGAGGCTCCATCTACTGCTTGCTGCCCAGTCCCACCAGGGGCAGCACCTCTGGAATTCCTGCCCACAAGACCCAGGGTGTGGGTTCTGGCAAGCCCCACCCCGTAACCTGAGCATGCAGGCTGGGTTGTAAATGTCAGAATGCAAAGAGACTCCAGTGACTAGAGGAAGAGAGGCTTGGCAGGGACTCCCAGCTTGCCTCCAGCCTGGGGGCCTCCACAGGAGGACCCAGATGCCCTATAGCCCAACACTCTTGAGAACATTATAATTCCCCTTGTCCCAATGTTTTGCTTCACTTCCTTCTAAGACACAGTGCCAGCAACACCCCAGGCACTAGATGCCCTGAAGGCCAGCAGCAGAGGACTGAGGCAGGCTGGGTGTCTGCACACGCTTGGATGAATCCTGCAAGATGCTGCTGGGATGCACAGGGCTGGCAAGATCTGGCTGTGGGAGCATAAGGTTCTGTTGCATTCAGTCTGGCTTCTGGTCTCACCCTAGGCCGGGCCCTGTTAGAATGTTGTCCTCAGTTCAAGAGGCTCACGCAGATTGGCAGGAATTGTACCTAACAAAGACAGTAATCCAGGATCATAGGCAAGAATTAACTCTAGAGAACTAGTGCTCTGAAAAGGCACAGAGTGTCATGGGAAGACAGAAAGAGCAGATCCAAGTGGAGGAGGAGGAGGCGCTTGAACTGAGTGGAAGAACAGGCAAAACTGAACTGTCATCTGTGGCATAGTAAGCCCTTACATAACCGTGGTAACAGTCAAGAAAGTGAATAGTAAAAATGCACCTAGCATAGTGTCTGCCACATAATAGGTGTTCAATGAATGTCATGCAGGGAGTTAGATGAATGTCATGCAGGGAGTTAGGTAATTGAAGCTGGCCTAGTGGGACTAGAGCCAAGAGTGTGTCTTTGTCAAGGAAAGGGAGGAAGGCTAAGGGAAGAAATGGAAGAGTTGGGTTTGATTTAAATTTTGACAAGTTAAGGAGTTTAGATTTTTATCCTGAAGATGATGGGGAGCCACTGAAGGGTTTTGAACAAGAAAGTGACAAGATCAGAATTGCCTTTTTAAAAGATCATTTTGCTAGGAGAAAATATTTGTAAAAACATATCTGATAAGGGTCTCTTATCCAAAATATACAAAGAACCCTTAAAACTCATCAACAAGAAAACAACCCAATTAAAAAATGAGTCAAACTGGCTGGGCATGGTGGCTCACATCTATAATCCCAGCACTTTGGGAGGCAGAGGTGGGCAGATCGCTTGAAGTCAGGAGTTCAAGACCAGCTTGGCCAACATAACAAAACCCCATCTCTACTAAAAATACAAAAAGCACCTGCACATGGTGGCGAGCACCTGTAATCCCAGCTACTGGGGAGGTTGAGGCAGGAGAATTGCTTGAACCCAGAAGGCGGAGGTTGCAGTGAGCCGAGATAGCGCCACTGCACTCCAGCCTGGACGACAGAGTGAAACTTCTCAAAACAAACAAAAATCAAAACAAACAAACAAAAAAAGAATCAAACACCTCACCAAAAAAAAACAGATGGCAAATAAGCATATTAAAAGGTGCCCAACATCATATGCCATTAGGGAATTGCAAATTAAAACAACAGTGAGGTACCGCTACACACCTATTAGACTGGCCAAAATCTAGAACCTGACAACACCAAATTCTGACAAGGATGTGGAGCAACAGGAACTCTCATTCATTGTTGGGCAAAATGGTACAGCCACATTGGAGGTCAGTTTCGCAGTTTCCTACAAACGAGACATACAGTTATTATACAATATAGCTACACACTCCTTGGTATTTTCCCAAAAGAGTTGAAACACTTATGTCCACAAAAAAATCTACACATAGATGTTTATACAGGTTAAGCACCCTAATCCAAAAAGCCAAAATGCTCAGAGACCTGAAACTTAACTTTTTGAGCACAGACATGACACTCAAAGGAAAGTATCTGCACACATTTCAAAATCTGAGACTATCCAAAACCCAAAACACTTCTGGTCCCAAACATCTCAGATAAGGAATATTCAACCTGTAGCAACTTCATTAGTAATTGTCAACATTTAGAAACAACCAAGAGATCTTTCAATAGGTGAATGGATAAATAAACTGTGGTACATCCAGACAACGAAATATTCTTCAGCGCTGAAAAGAAATGAGCTATCAAGCTCTGAAATAAATTTAACTTCATACTATTAAGTGAAAGAAGCCAATCTGAAAAGGCCACATACTATACAATTCTAACTACATGACATTCTGGAAAAGGCAAAACTATGGAGACAGTGAAAAGATCAGTGGTCACCAGCGGTTGGAGGGAGGGAGGGAGGGTTGTCTAGGCACAGCATGGAGGATTCTCAAGGCAATGACACTATCCTGTATGATAGTATAGAGGGGGATGCATTTATCCAAATCCATAGAACGTTCAACACCGAGAGTGAATTCTAGTGTAAATTATGATTTGGGGTGATAATGTGTGTCAGTGTGGATTCGTTGATTGTAACACATGTACCACTCTGGTGGGGGATGCTGATAGTGGGGAGCTATGCATGTGTGGGGGCAGGAGATACACAGGAAATCTCTGTACCTCTTTCTCAATTATGCTGTGAACCAAAAACTGCTCTAAAAACTAAAGTCTATTAAAATTATTTTAAAAAATCATTTGGCCATAGTGTGGAAAGACGATTGGATTTGGAGATGAGGAAGTAGAATAGGGCTGGAGTCTAAGAGACCATTTATGAGTGTATCACCAGCATCCAGGCATGAAAGGATGAGGGTCTCAGACCAACTATGGTAGCAAAAATGAACCTGATGGAACCAACACAGAGGCTCACTATTTGGCTGTGGCTTGGCATACTCACCCTCTGAAAGGGGGTATAGAGGGGCTGGGGTGGGGGAACAATGATGTGTCCCATCCTTGAACAGTACACAGAGAAAGCCACCGGGAAAGATGCCCTGGAGGTGGGCAGGGCCAGCAGGTAGGTAAAGCTAAGCAAAGGCTACCCCTAGCATTATCCTGGCTTGCCTTGGCCTTGGCTCCTGGACTTGTCCTTCTCAACTGCAGCTTGCGGCATTGAGAGATGGATTCAGGGTCAGGATGCTGAGGGTTATGATCTTGCTGACTAGCGTGCTGCCTTTCACTGAGCACTCATGACTTGCACATCCTTGAATACTCCTTATCATCACCCTGCAAGGCAGGCTTTAAAGTGCCCATTTTCAGATGAAAAAAACCGAAGCTCGGAGAGGTCAAGCAAATACTGCACATGGTGGAAATAGAACTGGAGTTCGGTCTCTTGACTCCCCGCCCAGTGTCACAACCCTGCCAGAGTTCAACAAGATTAAAAAAAACAAGGTCCTCTATGACCTTAAGAAAAGAGATATAAGAGGTTTTTTAAAAAAAATTTTGTTTTTTTTTTTTACAAAAATTATACTTTTTTATTTTTATTTTTTAAATAACTTCAAAGTTGCAGAAAAATTACAAAAAAAGTGACAAGAACTCCCATATACTTTTCACCCAGATTCACCAAGTCTTTAAAAGTAGACTATATTTGCTTCATATATTGCTGTTGAATTCAGGAGTTTAGACCATCTCCATTTAATGTGATTATTGATATGTTGGGTTTACATGGAGCATCTTACTGTTTTAAATCTATTGTCTTGATATTTCTACATGTTTATTGACTTTTTCTTCCCCTTTCTTCCTTTTCTTTTCGCTTTTGAGTTAATTAAATATAATTTATGATTTCATTTAATCTCCTTTATTGACATATTAGCTGTACCTCTCTGTTTTGTTTTTAATGTTAGCTTTCGGTTTGTGGGACTTTTTTTCTTTCTCTTTTTTTTTTTTTTCAGATGGGGTTTCGCTCTTGTTGCCCAGGCTGGAGTGCAATGGCACAATCTCGGCTTACTGCAACCTCTGCCTCCTGGGTTCAAGCGATTCTCCTGCCTCAGCCTCCCGAGTAGCTGGGATTACAGGCAT
>NW_012102299.1:525908-543778 GCF_000951045.1 Mandrillus leucophaeus | reverse complement strand
GTGATCCGCCCGCCTCAGCCTCCCAAAGTGCTGGGATTACATGCGTGAGCCACCACCCCCAGCTTTTTTTTTTTTTTTTTGAGACAAAGGTTCTCATTCTGTCACCCCGGCTGGAGTGCAGTGGCACAATTGCAGCTCACTGCATCCTCAACCTCCAAGGCTCAAGCAATCCTCCTGCCTCAGCCTCCTGAGTAGCTAGGACCACAGGAGCATGCCACAACACTCAGCTACATTTTATTTTATTTTTTGTACAGACAGGGTCTCATTATGTCGCCGAGGCTGGCCTTGAACTCCCGGGCTCAAGCAATCCTCTCACCTTGGCCTCCAAAAGTGCTGGGATTACGGATGTGAGCCGCTGTGCCCAGCCTATGGTGCATATCTTTAACTCAAGTAATATATATTTCTCACACAGAAACTTACAGGAGTATGCTTCCATTTCTCCCCCCAATCTTTGTGCTATTGTTGCTACACATTTTACTTCTACATATGTTATAAATTGTCCAATGCATTGTTATTATTTTTCCTTTAAATGGAAAATTATCTCTTTTTAAAGTTAAATAATAAGAAAAAAGCTCCTACATGTAACCGTGTAGTTGCCATTCCTGGAGTTCTCCATTCCTTTCTGTGGATCCCGACTTCCATCTGGTATCACTTCCTTCTGCCTAATGCATTTCCTTTAATCTTTCTTATAGTGTAGTCAACTGATGATGATGAGCTCTTTCAGCTTTTCTGTGTCTGAAGAATCTATTTTGCCTTTATTTTTAGAAGACATTTTCTCTAGATATAGAACTCTAAGCTGGTTTCACTTCTCAGAACTTGAAAACCGTTGCTCCACTATCTTTCAACTTGCATTGGTTTTTTTTGTTTTGTTTTGTTTTGTTTTTGAGACGGAGTCTTGCTCTGTCGCCCAGGCTGGAGTGCAGTGGCACGATCTCAGCTCGCTGCAAGCTCCACCTGCGGGTTTCAAGTGATTCCCCTGCCTCAGCTTCCCAAGTAGCTAGAACTACAGGCACCTGCCACCACGCCTGGCTAACTGTATTTTTAGTAGAGATGGGGTTTTACCGTGTTAGGCATTGTTTTTAATGTTTGTTTTTTTGTGTGTTTTTTATTTTGTTTTTGTTTTCTGAGACGGAGTTTCCCTCTTGTCACCTAGGCTGGAGTGCAATGGCACAATCTAGGCTCCCTGCAACCTCCACCTCCCGGGTTCAAGCGATTCTCCCACCTCAGCCTTCCAAGTAGCTGGGATTATAGGTGCCCGCCACCACGCCAGACTATTTTTTAATTTTTTGTATTTTTAGTAAAGACAGGGTTTCGCCATGTTGGCCACGCTGGTCTCAAACTTCTGACCTCAGGTGATCTGCCCACCTTGGCCTCCCAAAGTGCTGGGATTACAGGCATGAGTCACCACATCTGGCCTGTTTTTAATGTTAAGCCTGCTATAATTCCGTGCTTTGTTCCATTTTACATGATTTGTCTTTTTTCTCTAACTGCTGAAATTTCTTTTTTTCTTTTTGCTACTGGCTTTAAGAAATTTAGTTAAGATATGCCTTGTGCTTTTCTTCAGGTTTCTTATACTTGGGGGTTCATTGACCTTCTTGGATCTGGGGGTATATCGTTTTTATCAAACTTAGTAAAACTTTAACCATTATTTCTTCAATACTTTTCTCTGTACTCTCTCCTATTGTGTGACCCCAATTGTATACATGTATGAGGCCACTTGAAGTTATCCCAGAGCTCACTGATAATCTGTTCATATTCTCCCCAGGCATTCTTCTCCTTGGGTTTTATTTTGGCTTGCATTTTGTATTTCGGTTGTGATAGCATCAAATTCACTAAGCTGTCTGTGATCACCAGTCTGCTGTTAATCTTGTTCGGTGTATTTTTATCTCAGATTCAGAATGATGAGAACTCAGGGTGGTGGGTGGAGAACCCACACTTGCAGCTGCAGGAATCAGACGTTTCTTAGAATGGTGGCATTTGAGACCAGCCTCAAATGTGGGGAGTGGAGCTATTTCGGGGAGAAATAGATGCAGCTTTAAAAGGGTGGGGGCATCTCTGGTGGAGGGACCAGGGAAAGGCAGGGCACAGAGGCCAGGGAGGATCCTGCTGATGTGGACACTGGTTGACTGTAGAATGTTGAAAGGACAGAGAATGGGCTGCAAAGCAAATTGGGGAGAGCCTTGAATGTCCCGGTGAGCCTTCAACATTTTTAGAGGAAAAAGCATTAGGCCGGGATTGGAATCCAAAGCTCAAAACCACACAACATCAAGACCAGAATTCCTAACAGACATGGGATTACAGATTCCTTGCATTAAATCACTTCTTCTCCTTGGTAATTAACTCTCACATCTGAAACAAGAGGTTTGAATATTGCTTCTCTACTGTTTGGTATACACAATCTCTGAGGTCCCCTTCTGCTCTAAATGGGCATGACTCTTGAGTCAACTTAATTTTGAAATCACTAGAGTCATTGCTTTAGAGACGGAGAGTGACATGGTTTTTAAGGAGATGAATATTTAAGCATTCATGATCAAGTCAGGTGAGTAGTGCCCATTGTGATAGCTGTTAGTGAGTCTTGCAGAGGAGGAACTGCATGCTTAGATCTATGTGTTTTTCCCATTCACTAAAAAATGAAGATGAAAGAGGGCCAGAGAGAGATAGCATGGAGGATATATTTTGAAGGATCAATCAAGTAAACATCAAATGAGGAAAAAATGATAGCTTTAAGTGTTGAATACAACCCAGAACTGTCCGGTGGGAAATCCCAGCTGGAGGCTGGGACACCGTTTATGACCCAGCTAATTCCTTTAGATGTAGTGGTCCAAGAATTACAGCCAACTTGGTTCAAGTTTTTACTAATGAGATTTCAAATGAGATTCTGTAACCTGCGAGTCTTGGTTTCTTTGTTTTAAAAAAGTGGTAAGAACAACACCCATATCATAACTTTGTAGTAAGGATTAAATATGATAGCATGTAATAGACTATGAATGTCATCAATATCCAGCATGTTTTTTTTAAAGTAGAAATTAACAAACTGATTAGAAAACTCATACGGCTATACAAAGGACCTAGAAAGTAAACAAAACAAAATAAAACTTTGCAAAAGAAGAACAAACTAGAATGAGATTAGCACAACCTAATAAACTTATATAATAAACTTATATATAATAACTTATATGAAGTTATATAATATGGAGTAATCAGGAAAGTATAATTTGGCATAAAGACAGATAGATCAATGGAACAGAATAGAGAGTATAGAATTAGATCCACACATACATGGACACCAGATTTTTTACAAAAGTTCAAGGGCAATTTAGTGGAGAAAGGGTAGTTTTTCAACAAATGGTGCTGAAGCAATTGGACATCTATACGCTCAATGAACTTTGATTCACTATCACACCATATACATAAGTTCACATATGTATACATATATAGTTATATACATATATCATAAGTTAATGTGAAATGAATTATAGAGCTAAATGTTAAAACTATAATGATAAAACTTAAACAAAAGGAACAGGAAAAAAAACTTTGCACCCTTGGGTTAAACAAACATTTCTTAGATACAACAACAACTAAAGCACCATCCATAATAGCAGAAATTGATAAAGTGGATATCATCAAAATCAAACTTCTGCCTTTCAAAGGATACTTCTAAGAGAATTCCTGGGCAACACACAGAATGGGAGAAACTATATGCAAATCATATGTCTGATAAAGAACTTGTATTCAGAATATATAAAGAACTCTCAAAACTCAATCATAAGAAATCAAACAACCCAATTTAAAACACACAGGTGCTGCTTTATACTCCAGAAAGTGTGATTTAAAGACACAAGATCATGGCCCTTGTCACAGTCGTTGAACGTGCACTGAGATGTTTTTCTTTCTTTCTTTCTTAGACAAGGTCTTACTCTGTCATCCGGGATGGTGTGCAGTGATGCCATCATAGCTCACTGCAGCCTCAAACTCCTGGACTCAAGCGATCCTCCCTCCTCAGCCTTCTGAGTATCTGGGACCATAGGTGCTTGCCACCATGCCTGGCTAATTTTTTTTTTTAATTGTTGTTGTAACTGTTTTGTATAGACAGGGTCTCACTATGTTGCCCAAGCTGGTCTCAAACTCCTGGGCTCAACCAGTCCTTCTGTCTCGGTCTCCCAAAGTGCTGGGATTACAGTGAAATACTTTTCTATAATTTTTAAAAATTATAATTGAAAAATAAGTACGCTATTGTAACCTGTAAGGTCGTGACAATTTTTGTAGTTGTATTTGAAATCAGATTTCTATAACCTGCATTTGTGTACAGAATTTTCAGTGGGTTTATATATTGTGAAATTTTTGTCTAAGATTGAGGTGTGGATTATGCTTAACAGTAAAAACTGAAATGAGATTATTTACTTTGTTTAAAATGCTCTGCTGTACAACTTGAGAATTGAACATCAATTTACTGTGTATAATGAACTGAAATTGTTTATACCTCCAAGTTTTTACACTGAAGATTCACTAGCTTTTATTAAACTCAAAACTTTTTATTTTCTTATTAAGGGAATAAGCCGTTCAGCTAAATCTGCATATATGTGCTTTTTATTTTCTGGATGCACAATGAAACTTTATATTTGTATCTCACTGCATTCTATCTGATTACAGAAACTAAAGCACAGTTTACAAGCCCAAAAACAAAACAAAACAAAAAATGTAGGTGACAGATTTGAATAGATGTTTTGCTAGAGGAGATCTACAATAACAAGTAAGCACCTGAAAAGATGAGATGCCACTGCACACCTATTAGGAGTAAAAGACCGACCATAGCAAGTGTTGACAAGGATATGGAGCAATGGGAATCTTCACACACTCTTGGTGGAAATGTGAAATGGTATAACCACTCTGGAACACAATTGGAAGTTTCCTAAAACATCAAATACAAAACTATCATATGATCCAGCCATTTCATTCCTGTCTACCCAAGAGAAATGAAAGCATGTGTTTTATACAAAGATGTGTACACAAATGTTCACAGCAGCTTTAGTTGTAACAGCTAAAAACTAGACATATCCCAAATGTCTAGCAAGAGAGAAAGGGATAAACTAGCTGGTATATCCATACAATGGAACACTACTTGGCTATCAAAAGAAATGGACCAGCCAGGTGCGGGGGCTCACACCTATAATCCTAGTATTTTGGGAGGCGGAGGCAGGCAGATGGCTTGAGCTCAGGAGTTCGAGACCAGCCTGGGCAACATGGCAAAACACTGTCTCTATAAAAAATACAAAAAAAATTAGCCAGGCGTGGCAGTGCAGGCCTGTAGTCTCAGCTACTGGGGAGGCGGAGGTGGAATAGTCACTCGAACCTGGGAGGCTGAGGCTGCAGTGAACCAAGATCTCACCACTGGGTGACAAAGTGAGACCCTGCCTTAAAAAAAAAGAAAAAAGAAAATGGACCACTGACACATGCAACAACATGGGTGAATCTCAAAATGATTATGCTAAGTAAAAGAAGCCAGATTTTCTTTTTTAAAGAGTACATACTATATGGTTCTAGGAACCATACATTCTAGGAAGTGCAAGTTAATAAATGGTGATAGTAGATCTATGGTTGCCTGAACACAGGATGAAGGTATTATAAGGACACAAGAAAAATTTGGGGACAACAGACATGTTCATTATCTTGTTTGTGATGATAGTTTCACAGATGCGGAAACTTATTAATTGTATACTTCAAATATGTATAGTATATTGTACATCAGTTATACTTCAGTAAAGGAAAAAATATGAAAAGTTGGGCTTCTATATTGTACAGATATAGATTCAAATTCCATATTTAAGTCCCAACTTTACCACTTATATTCTATATAACCTTAGACAAGTCACTTACTCCCTGTGAATCTCAGCAGTCTCGTCTGTAAAATGAGGATGATAATATTGCTATCTTCCTTGTACGATTATTATGAACACAGAACAAAATAATATTTATGTAATGCTTAATACCGTGCTCAGGACATAGTATGTGCTTAACAAAAATTATTATTAAAGTGCTTCTCACTGCACCTGATATTAGGTAAATGCTCAATAATGTTTTACCCCATCTCCACCCTTACTTTCCCTACTAAACTTTCTGTGTGTGGTCACAAAACAATCTGGCACTCTAGACAAAGAGGGGTCATTAGCTGCATCAGGCAGCCAAAGCCAGCTTCTGAGTGAGGCAGTTCAGCTGGGTCTAGGTCTCCCGTCTTGTCCCCAGGTGGGTGTGGCCGATGTTGGCCCCACCAGGTGAGGGCTGGAGGCAGTCCCCTTTGAGCATGGTGACTTGGCCTAAGAAGTGACTGGCACAGTGGAGGTTAGACCCCTCCCTTTCTCCTGGACCCTCATGGAACTTTCCACGTCCACAAGTGCAGCCGTGCAGTTTGTGAGCCCCAGATCTCCCTCCAGGGTAGAGAAAGCACTTTGGAGGAGGGTGGCCGCATTGTCCAGGAGGTTTCTTTGGCCACAAAAGGCCTGCTGAAGTCTCCACATCCCTGAAACAAAACTAAGACCAGAACTTTCATGAAAGAACAAGGCCTGCTCTGTGTGGCCGCAGCAGCTGAAACTTTAGCAGCAGTGACTGAGACAGCAACCCCGCCGCTAACTTCTTCTGGCAACAAAGATGCCCCCCTTTCAGTTAACCTTTCACGTCCTCTGACTTCCTTGACAAAGGGTTAGAGTTTGGAAGCAGGTAGAGCTGAGAGGTGTGCTTGGGATGGGGGAGGCGGCCGGGAGTTGTGAGCAGGTTTTAGGTTCATTAGAAATAAAGGGAGTTTGTTCAGCTTTTTATGGAAGGTTTCCTCATTTGCCTGGTGGCAGCTAGTGATGCTGGTTTTAAGTATCAGATCTGGCTTTACAAACCAGCCCTGATGGGAGGAGAGCTGAGCTCTGAAGGCCACACCTCTTCTAAAGGGTGTCTGCAGGCATTCTCCGCAGTCTGAGACTTGGGGACTTTTGGAAGGAAGGTGGCTTACACACCCCTAGGTTTCCCAAACATATTGCCGGGACCCATTTTAACCTCACACCAAGCCTGTGTGTGAGTTACATATTATTTCCATTTTTCAGATAAGGCAACGAAGGCTCAAAGTGTATTTGAGCTTGGAGTCAGAAAAATGTTGTTCCATTCACGCATTCAACAAAACTGAAAATGGCACAGTGTGGGCGAAGTATGGGGATAAAGTGGAGAATACACACGGGCCCGTCCTCGAGGGCCTCACAGTGCTGTGATTGTGTCCATCATGCCTTGTTGTGTGGCCTTGGGAAACTTACAAACCTTTTTTTAAGCTTCAGCTTTAAGATCTCTGAAAAAAAAAAGATTATAAATCTTTACTCAAAAGATTGCCATAAAGAGAAGTTGAATTAAATGAGATAATATGTGTCACATCTCCAGAGTCTAGCACAGAGTAGACACTCCAGAAATTTGGCCTTGATGACTATCAGTGATGAGGAGTGTGGGGACCCAGGTAACCCAGTGCTCCCATCGGGCCTGCATTATGTGGGAAGAGCCACGGCAGAGCTGGAGAATCTCCTGAAGCTGCATCCACCCTGAAACTGGGGAAATATCCAGGGACCTCATAATCCAAAATTGAGATCCCTCCCAAACAAGGAGTAGCTTTTGCTAAGGGCTTTTATTTCGAAGGTGGAGTGTAAATTTGAGTCACTGTCATTCATTCAACACATATTTCTTAGCACCTGCCATGGGGTATAACGTTGCTATGTTATGTACAATAAAGGATGGGAGAGAAGTTTCAGGCTACTATGATGCACGCCCTGACAAGGGTGCCCTGGGATAACAAAGCAGGCACCTGATCCGGCCTTGGTGTGGTGGGTGCTGCTCCCTCTCCATCCCACACCCTCATCCCAGGCAGTCAGTCACCTCCAGAGGCTCCTTCCTGCAGCATGGGTGTGAGCCTGCCCTCTGTTCACTGTTGCCACAGCCCAGTCCACGGCCCCACTGAGTGACCACAGTCACCTGCCCATGGGCTGCTCTGTCCCCAGCGTCTCCCTTCCCCATTGAGTGTGCCCAGCCATGCTTCCTGAACTCAAAGATCTCAACATCTCACTTCTTTGCTCAAAATCTTCAAAGGCTCCACTTATATGTTGCAGAACTCTGCAGTACAGCCCAGTCTGCCAGTTTCCAAACCGACCTCCCACTTGTGGCCCGCACTCATCCCCTGCACCATATCCCCTTGACTTCAGGAAATCCAGTTGCCACTTCATATGCAGACTTGCACGGCTCACTTTCTGAATGTCCTTCCCACCTCCTCCATGGAGGCCCAGCCCCACTTCGAGCACCAGGAAGACCACAATTGTATATACTTTAAAAAATCAGTCTTACTCTGTGAATCGTCAACTCAGTTTCTAACTATTGACAGTAATGACTTAAGGAATGGCACTTCCCAGCCCAGGGGTGCTTGCTTAGCAATCGTTGATTCCCATCAGTCGTTGATTCCCATCAATTGTTGATTCCCATCAGTCGTTGATTCCCATCAATCGTTGATTCCCATCAACTGTTGATTCCGATATGTTTGCAAAGTGCTCTTCACAGACACTCAGACCTCAACTCACTCAGCACAGAGGGCAGGGTGGTGTCATTATCACCATTCCCATTTTACAGATGAGGAAATAGTATTAAAGGAGCAAAGTGACAAATGCAAATGAATAAATGACCCAGGTGAAATGCAGATTTAAGACCTGCGTGTTCACATCCCATGTCCCTCCCCTCCCCACCAACACATACGCAACTCTAAGATCAAATGGGTTATGTTTTATTGAGGAGATTCATGTGACAAATACATATTTGTTGGAAAAAGTGGTAGAGGAAACTTCCGGTCAGCATGGCCAATGTCCTGGTGGTTGCAGGGGTGGCAGCTAGCCAGAGACTCAGCCTGCCTTCACCTGCCCAGAGACTCAGCCTCACATGCTATGCCCTGCAGCTCAACTCAGGGAATTGTACCATCAGGCCAGTGATTGTAGGGGGCAGCAGGGGAGCTCCAGATACCATCCCTGGCTTCAAGGAGCAATTTAGTGTATCTACCAGATTTGCAAAACACTTTTATGCTAAAAGCTAAGGTACAAAAAATGATATAGGTAGATATTCACAAGGGCTATGGGGATGCAGGGGTTACCCTCAGAGCTAGTGGGGACAGAATCAAAAGGTGCTCTGTGGAGGCCTTGGGATTTGAGAGATCCTGAGGGAGGGAGCCATGGATTCATGGAAAGGGAACAGAATGAGCAAAGGAAAGAACAGGATGCTCTGGGAAGAGGATAGATGGAAGTGGAGGGAGAAATGGGAGGGGCTTCTCATTCCAGAGAATTCCCTTGCTCTTCTTCTACTTACCTGAATTCTCCTCTTTCTTTACCAACTGGGGCTGAGGCCTATTTATTTGATACTATAGCTTCAGATTTAAGAGATGCATCTTTTATTAAGTTCCATGCTCTTAATTTGATTATTAGATAAATTGAAAATTTATAATTTTTTAAAACAGAAAATACTAGATGATGCCAAATGTACATGATCTATGATAGATCTTTAATTTAAAAAACACAATTCCCTTGCTACTGCTATAAACCGACCTAACATTGCAATGAGCGCTCTCTGCAGCCACTGACAAGGCGGGGAGCCAGCAGCCAGCTTCCTCTGCACGCTTTTTGGGTGGGTAGCTGTTTGCCACTGGAGCCTGGGCTGCTTGCTGCCTGCCATGGGGCTCCCTGGCCCTGGGGACACAACCCACCCTTGAGAGAAGTCCGTGTGGCTAAGTGTAGGCCGGAAGGAGCTGCCAGGGAGAGATCGCCCAGCAGCGTGTGGAGAGGAAAAGCCACCAGAGTGCCCGTCCTCACGGGGCCCACAGCCCCCACAAAGCCCTGGAAGGAGCTATTGAGATTTAATTGTGCAAACCCACGTGGCTGATGGGAAGGACACGGGAGGGGCTTTCGGGGGCTTCTTTTCCTTTCTTCTCTTTCTTTTCTCTTTTTTTCTTTTTTTCCCCTGACTGATGGAATAAAAAGAAGCGCTGCGTCTGTCTGTGCGGCCTGGGGACTTTCTTAGGGTTCTCTGTGTGGTGTTATTTGAAAAAAGACAAAACCCCCAAACAAAACACAGTTGTATTAACACAAAAGTCCAACTCCACGGTTGAAATCTCCCTTTCCATTCCCAGGGACGCGTTTCCCAAATGAACCCCAGCTCATCCGTGCAGACAATGGGGTCCCCAGGGAGCCGCACGTGATCAGACCAGTGAGTGAGGGGCCATCGGGTCAGCAGCCGGGTCTCTGTGGCCTCCCCCAGCTCTGTGAATGAGGGATGTGAGTTTTCTATCTTCAGCCCGTATCTCCTGTGATCAAATGTGATGTCAAATGCCCAAACGATCCAGGCACGGGGCATGTCCACGTTATCGGTCCCTGAAGTCACTTCTGTTTGCTTGTCTTGTCCGCACCCCCACGAGACTGTTCCCCTGGTACCCAGCACAGGGTACACAAGCCCAGCTTACTGAACAAATATGTATGGGTGTGTGTACCTGCTCCCATTGCCTCATCTCATGTATTTTAAAAAGTTTTTGAAAATCTCTTTAAAAGACATCGCTCAGCTGCTGGAATCTGGAAAACAGGTAGAATCTGGCACCAGGGCCTAAAATAGGTACTTTCAGAGGAATCTGTGGAGTGCTCCAGGCCAAAGCCCCGGCTGAATGAAAGGAAAGCTGCAGGAGCTCTTACCTAAGTTACCGTATTAACCAGGTAACTGCGTGCAGCTGAATTTCGGGGTCATAAGGACACACCCTGAGGCTGTCAGAGAAAAACAGGATTTTCTTGGTTTTGATGCTGAGGTGCTCTCTTAAGCAGGGGCCCCTTGGATAAAATTTCAGGTGTGTCCACCTGGAGCTACTGCATCTGGGGCTACAGGAAGTCACGGTGTGGGGTTTACAGTCACGGAACAGAGTGAAGACAGGTGAAAGTTCCTTCAGTCCTTTGTCTTACAGATACAGAAACGAAAGCCCTGAAGGAAGGCCGGCTTGGAAGAAGAAGAGATTGTAAACCTCTTTTCCTTCATATTCTTAGCACAGGAAGAGTGTGTCTTGTGGAAGATTCCCTTCCCTTACTTCAGACTCAGGGTGTCCACTGTACAAATGTTTTCAGTTATAAAGCTTAACTTGATGGGCCAATGCTTTTCCCATTCCCTGGCTCGCCCAGGGCTGTGGCCACTTGAAAAATGCTGCAGAGAAGGTGCAGGTCACATCTGGGGTCTACATCAGCCACAGCAAAAGAGAAGGGCCTCAGTGGGGCCTCTTGGCTCAGGCCGAGGCTACAGCCCCCACATGACCTTCTGTACACCTTGGCACCGGCCACCCGCCAGCAGAAACCCAGGGCTGAGGCTGCAGAGGACTCCAGATTAGCCAGGAGAAGATGGGCAGAGCCACCTCAATGCTCTCTCTTAGATGCCGGGGCCCAGGCCAGTGGAGCCAGGTTGAGGCACACGAATGATTGTGCAGTGTCCCTCTCTCCCCGCCTCTGTGCCTTGTGACGTTGTTGCAGGAGGTCGCCGTAATGGTGGCGGGCCGTGACCTCGCCTCCTTCATCTCACTGCAGCCCTGGCCTCTTCCAAGTGCAGCTTCAGGCTCTCCAGCCCCTGTGTGGCCTCAGTTCAGCATCGTTGGCCCAGGTAGTGCTGACCGTTCCTTTGTCCCCGTCACCGTGGAGCTTCGTCAGCAGGCCTCTGTTGGACCTCGAACAGAGTGACCGAATGACAGTTGTCAGGAGGACATTCGCTTTATTCTGAGTCAGACTCTTCGAGCCAGCTCCGAGAACCTAGGGCTTGCATGGGAAGCACAAGCCTTGTGTTTATATTTGCTGCTGCTTCTGCGTTGGGCTTCTCATCACTTCTTATTCTGTCCTGCTTGTCTTTCACCTTTCTCTTCCTAAAACAAGACTTCCCTTCTCCTGTGGTATTGAAACATGGTAGATATTTGAAGGAGGTAACCAAACTGGATCAAGAACAAAGACACAAGAGAATGAGGAAGCTCCGAAGGGTCCACTGGAAGCAGAAAGGGCATTCCATGAGCAGTCGGAGACCTTGGGATAAGCCCACTGCTGCCACCATGGAGCTGTGTGGCCTTAGGCAAGCTGCTTCCCACACTCTCCTTGCCTCAGTTTCTACATCTGTAAAATGCGGACGAAATAAGCCTACTATATGGGTCCATGGTAAGACTGGATCAAATCATGACTATCACAGAGCTTTGCATAGTCACATGACCCAGATCTGCAGACTTCCAGCAACCCACAGAAATTTCTCTGGCAGAAGCAATGCTAACAGACAAGTATTTCTCACAAGCATTCTCTTTATGCTAATGAGTGGTTACATAATACTCTTCCAGACCTCTCCAGGTATAGTGCTTGCAGAGAGGAACTATGAGTTTCCCCTGTGGCTGGGTAGGGAGCAGGTGCAGGGGGTGGGTCTGGGCCATCTTCCGAGGATAACAAGAGACGCTAGGTCAGACTCTTGGAGTGTCATGAAAGAGGATTATCTGAGATTGCCCTGATTCGCATGCATCATGTTTTCTATAGGAAATGCTTAGCCAACGCTTGAGAGTTTAGGGAAATTTTTAAATGACAAACTCAAGACTCCCCATCAATTTTGGATCCTGAACTTCATTCAAAAAATGATCTAAACCACTGTGGGAGGCTAGTGAGCTTTTCCCTTGGTCAAGCTCTAGGACTGATTGTATCTGAGAATAAATTAGCAGCCAGCTAAGTGATTTAATCGACAGAAATGTCTTCACCCAAACCCGCCTCTGTTACCTCCCAGCCTCTGCCCTGCTGCCTAAAATACCACCATGAGAGGGCAATTCCTCTAACTCCTCTTAGAAGCCAATCAGCCACAGAGAGTGGCCAATATCTGTTATTAGTTACCGTGGTATCTCACGGCTGAATGGAGCAAATCCTGTTTTTTTAATGCATGCATTGTTCTGCAGCTTGATCTGTTTCACTTAATGCATCTTGGATATTTTTCATTTCAGTATGTATGGACTTCTCGTGTATTTTTGTTGCTGCATAGAGTAGGAAGGACCACAGAATAAGAAGAGTTGTCCAGCAACAGAATAGCAGCCTTGGAAGAAAGTGAGTTTTCCATCACTCAAAGCGGCCAAGCAGACACTACCCACACAGCAGGCATGACGAGGATTCCTGCCCTGGATGATGGGGTTATAGTCACAAGAATAAGTAGTTGACGCTTACTGAACAATTACTACGTCTCTAGCATCACTCCTCATACTTTACGTGGGTTGTCTCGTACGATACTCACAGAACTCTATGAAGTACGTATCATTATTATTTCCACTAATACAGATGAGAAAATGAAGGCTCAGGAAGTTAAGAAACAGCCACAGGTCTCAAATCTAGTAAGAAGCAGGCCTGGATTCAAACCTAGGGGAGGATGCCTCTGGAGTTCAGGCTCTCAACCTTAGTGCTGTAACAACACCTGCCTTCACAGGAGGTCTCCAAGCAAGCATTCTTCCATCTTTGAGACGCACTGGCTCCCCATTTTGCCAAGAACTGCTGTCATTGGTGCTCCTGTCAAGTTGGATGTGATGGCTGCTACCTCCCTTGCTCAGCCAGAGAGTAAGGCCAATAAAAAACGTGCATCACTGAGGGGTGATAGGCTTCCCCTGGAGGCTGGAGAAAGTTGGAATATCCCCTCTGGGACACGCTAGCCTAGGAGGGTTGCGGGCTGCTTTTGGGGTGTGCCTCCCAGCCTACATCCAGTGCCCCATCCTGGGGCAACAGAGACTCCCAGGGGCTCGTATCTCTCGCAGGGGCTGCACCAGCCACTCGTTCGGTATTTTGACTCGGTACTCCATCTGGTTAGCGTGCACACGGCCTAGCCTCAGGCTGGGAAGGAGATGAAACCATTTGGGGCCTAGCATGTCTTGTCTTGGCAGCTCACCGCCTGGAAGCCAGCCAGGGCCAGGACTCCTGGCCTGTGCTGAGCATTGGCTCCTCCAAGGCCAGCTTGCCTTCAGTAGCTCCACAGGAACGGATTCCTGCTGCTGGGATTTCCTCATAAAGGCTCACAGGTCCCTTTTACAGAAAGGATAGAAAAGGTAGAAAACAAATTCCTGGGCAGATTCCTTAGGCTAAGAAAAGGCCTACAAGGTGCCATTTATTGAACACCTACTATAAGCCCAGACCTTGACAAACTGTGACTTCTACTGTTGCTTCTGGTGCTGCTGCTACTCAATCCAGGTGACACAATGGCACACACGGTCAGCCCCGGGCTTCGCAGGAAATACATCAGGCCAGTGCAGGGGTTTAACGAGAGCCAGATGGCCCACGTCCCGATTCTAGTTCTTCTGCTTCCTGACACTGTGACCTTGGGCAGCTTACTGAACCCTCCTGTGCCACACTTTTTTTCATCTCTAAAATGGGGGGAGAGGTAAGAATACTATGTTGTTCAGAGAGTAAATGAAATAAGACATATTAAGCACTTAGCACAGTATCTAGTACTTAATAAACATTTTCTTCTATTATTATTAGCATCTCATTTGTTTTCACAATCATTTACTAGGTCAGTACTATGATCATCCCCATTTTAGAGATGAAAAAATTAAGGCACAGGGAGGTCTAGTAAATTGCCCCAAATTACACGACTAATAAATGACTGAGCCAGAATTTAAGCCCAGGTTTTTCTGACTCTGAAAACCTCACTCCTACCTTCAACTACACTGCCTCCAAGGAATCCTAGAGCACAACACAAACATTCAGGAGTTCCTTAAATTGGTTCTTCTAGTCATTGATGTTATATGGAAATGCCAGATATTCCCACCTCCAGAAATAGGCTGCTCATCTGAAGCAATTGCTTATATTGATCAAAAGGTCAAGGGCCTTCCATAAAACATTTCAATAATAAATTTTTCAAAGATGTGAATGGTGGCAGATGTGAATCGAGATGTAGCGTAGTTTTCTGGAGAGATCCCTGGGCCGTGTCCGGAGACCCACATTTCCTTTCGGGCCTGTCACTAATTTGCCTTATGACCCAATAAGTTATTAGCCTTCTCCAGGTTCACTTTTCTTATTTGTGGGATTGAGATTCAGTGCCCTTCAAGAGGTTTTCTGACTCAATGAACTTTTTCATTCGTTCATGCAACAAGTTTTATTGACCACCTACTATGTGCCAGGAACTATTTTAGGAGCTGCAAACGCAACAGTAAACAACAATATAGATGTGGACGTGGTCCTTGCCTTCATGGAGCTTGGAGGGAGATTGATGGAAGGAAACTGATAAGGGCCACAACGTAGCAAGTGGCCTGAAAGCACAGGGCTGTAGCTCCCAAGAGGAAGGCTCCTAACCCAGCTTGAGAAGCAAGGCAAGTGTTCCTGAAGAGGGGACATTTCCGCAGTAGGATCTAATGTGGAGGGGAGTGAGGAGAGAGGATGCCGAGAGGAGGCCACATGTGTGTGGATCTGTGGACATGGCACATTTGAAGAAGCAAGTGAAGGTTAGATTGGCTGTGCCTCTGAGGGTGATGGCAGCAGGAGCTAGCCAACAGGAAGCTGGAGAGGCAGGCAGCGCCCTGACTTCATGCCAGACCTGGTCAACCTGGTTAATAATTTTGATTTTGTCTTTAAATTGTTCTGGAGCATCTCAACGGTTTTAGGAAGATCCTCCTGGCTCCATAGGGGAGATCAGAGCAAAGGTGGTAAGAAGGGAAGCAGGCTGACCTGTAATGTTGCATCTGTGGCAGACTCTGCGACAGAGACGGTGGTGCCCCTGGTGTGGCGTGCAGGCCCTGGAGAAGGAAGATGAGATGCTGGGGCCGATTAGCAGGTGGAACAGGCAGGGCTCAGTCTTGTGGCTCACGTAGCCGAGTGTCAGCAGGACCGCAGGAGGAGGTTGAGCACTGTATAGGGTATAGGCCCTGATCTGTGGCCTGGCCACCCACAGGGTGCTGAGCGTGTCCTTCCTTCCTTTACTCTGCACATACGCTCTCCCTCATACGCTGGCCCTCTCCAGGGCATCACAGGCCCCTGTTGTGCTCATAGCTCAAGCCCCAGCCTCTTGTTCAGCTCCTGAGCTGCACATTCATCCATCCATCTGGCCGCCAACTGGTCATCCCATCTTGGCCATGTCTGAGCACCTCCATCTCAAGGTGTTCAGAAGGAAATCGTTCATCTCTCCCACCCTTACCGTCCCTCTCTTTCTTTTGGGACCCCAATTTTTGCAAATAGCACCACTCTCCATCCAGCCTACTTTCAAACACAGGCTGCCCACAGCCACGGGGAGCCGTGTGTGTGCCCCCTGCAAAATCACCGTGCATCCCTGCAACTTCGGGAATAGCTTAGCAGGCCGCTGCAAGGGGCGGGAGGGAGAGAGCAATTATCGGCCTTCAAGACTCCTCCTGCCACTGGTGGCAGGAATGTTTCTTTCCTGGGTGTCAATACAAGCCCAGGGTCATTTTTCAGCGTTTGCCAATGGCTGTAATTGCATAGGCCCGAGTGGCTCTCCAGAGAATTCCTGCCGTTCCCCATTCTCTCCTCCTGGACAGTGCTCTATAGATGCACCCCAGGCCATGGATCATGTTTTTCACATAACCCGTTAATTACTAAATAAAACAAGCCAGCTTTCAACCTGATTAGCCCAGATTAATGGCCAGCAGTGGGTTTCAGGCGCCTGCACAATTTATCACTGAAAAGAACTGTGTCTTTAATGATTTAGCTACCTGGCCTGGCCGGGCTTACTCCAGGCTGCAGGCCTCCTGGAGGAGTTAATTGCTGTTCTTCGTTTCTGACCTGGAAAGGCCCAGGTGACAGTTCCCATTAGCCAGGCTTGGCCTGCCTGATGACAAAAGATGGCAGGAAGCCCTCCCCTCCCACTTTGTTCAGAAGATACATGGAGGTCAAGTGTCCCAGCCCCACCACCAGCTGCCTGCTGAAACAGGTTGAATCGACCTGGAAATTTACGTTTTTTCCCTCTTTGTCTTCTGCACTTTCTTTTTTCCTCCTTGAATATGTTGAAAGAGTGAATCATTTTTGTCTTTGTTAGATTTCACCAAGAATTCTAGCGCCTTTCCTAGAAATGAGAAGGAAGTTATTTCCTCTGGTTGTTTTCTGTTACATTTTAACGTAATTTGGCTCTTCTGTGAGGGAGATAGAGGGACAAAATTTCTGCAATCATTTATCAGAGAAATATCTTTTGATGAACAGCCTCTTCGAATGTCAGAATTGGGCACGAGCATCTGATCCAAGTCTTGTCTTTTCCAGACAAGGATGCTGGGGCCGAAGGGAGAAGGAATGAAGTTATCCAAGTTAACAGTGAGTGGCGGCACTGAGATTTACCAGGCCAGGATGCTTCCCAACAGCCAACAGCCAACAGCCAACAGCCTGAGGGTCGGCACAGCTTCTTGTTTACTATTACAGTACCTTACAATACCACCACTTACTGAATATTTACCTGTTTTTTTGTTTGTTTGTTTGTTTGTTTGTTTGTTTTTTGGTACAGAGTCTCACTGTGTCACCCAGACTGGAGTGCAATGGTGCAATCTTGGCTCACTGCAAACTCTACCTCCCGAGTTCAAGCTATTTTCCTATCTCAGCCTCCCGACTAGCTGGGATTACAGGCGCCAGCCACCACGCCCAGCTAATTTTCGTATTTTTAGTAGAGATGGGGTTTTGCCATGTTGCTCAGGTTGGCCTCAAACGCCTGACCTCAGGTCATTCACCCGCCTCGGCCTCCCAAAGTGTTGGGATTACAGGAGCCAGTGCGCCCGGCCTAGACATCTTTTTATTTAACAGTCACACACTCTGTGAGAGAGAAACTGTCCCTGTTTTTCAGGTGAGGAGACTGAGCCATTGTTTTGTGCT
>NW_012102299.1:520987-523707 GCF_000951045.1 Mandrillus leucophaeus | reverse complement strand
TCTTCAAAAAAAAAAAAAAAAAAAAAAAGACCCTTAACTTCTAACATTTATTTTCAAATCTTAACACTGCATTTAAATGGTTAAAGTAACACAAATTTATATATAAACCTAATAATTAGGAAGCAATGAGAAAATTCTTATTCTAAGTAAAAATTGTTCTTTCTTGCAGCTCAGAACTTTCTGGCAGTTTTGTTTTCTTCCTATGAAGTACTTCTTTTTAGAAATTCCTTTAGTAAGAATCTGTTGATGGTAAAATTTCTGTTTTTATTTGTCTGCAAATGTCTTTATTTTAGTCTTTTTCTTCAATGATATCTTAGTTGAGTTTATAAGTCTTGATTGACAATTACTTTTCTTTTGCACTTTGTTTTTCTGTGTTTTTCAAAACCAGCTGGGCACGGTGGCGCACGACTTTAGCACCAGCTATTTGAGAGGCTGAGACAGGAGGATTACTTGAGCCCAGAAGTTTGAGGCTGTAGTGTGTTATGATCATGTCTGTGAATATGTGAATAGCCACTGCACTTAAGCCTGGGCAACTTAGCGAGACCTCATCTCTTAAAACAAAAAAAAAAAACTGTGTGTGTATATATATATATATAATCTCATATATATATGTGTATATATATATATGAGATCTATCTTCCAGTTCACAAATTCTTTCTTCAACTGTGCCTAACTTCATGTTTCATTCAGTTTTTCCTCACCCGCTTAGTTTTTAATTATAATAATTATGATTTCTCATGTTTATAATTCTTTTTGGTTGTTTTCTACACATGCCTGGGTCCTTTTGAGATTATTTTGTTCCTTGCTCATGTATTTTGATTCCCTCTTTTATTTCTGAAAACATTTCTTTTTACTTCCTTAACACATAATGATTTTTAGTTCTATGTTCTGTAGTTCATACATATGAAGTCACTGGGAATTTAATTCTGCTGTTTGTTATTTCTTCTGATTCTTATTGGGGTGGCTGGGTTTTTCATGTGTTTAAACATTTTGACTGTGAGCTGGGTTTTGACTGTTCAGCTGGGTTTATTCGTGGGAACGCACAAGGTCTGAGTTTTGAGTGCATCCTTACAGAAAGAATATGCATTTGCTTCTGCCAGGTGGCCCTGTAATGGTGTAACACCAGACCATTTTTAAGTTAACTCTTCCGCTGGGGGTTTCCAGTCAACAAAAATGTGTGAATTTAATTCCTTGTGCAGATAAGTTTCATTTTCACCTTCCTTTACCACTGGACAGCACAGCCTTTTACTGAGACTGTAGCTCTTCAGGCTTCTTACTTCATTTGAGGTCTCAGTTCCAATTTTCCAGCTTATTCAGGCTGAATATCTAGTCTTCTGTTCCCTGCAGGGCCATTAAAACTCCAGCTTGTTTCAGCGATTGGCAAATGCTCTCAGGACAGCTATAGCTTCAGCACTGAAGCTGAAACTCCCTCTTCAGTTTGGCATCTGGTGACTTCCCTTACTTTCAGGTCAGCTCAACTCTGAATCTAAAAGTATTCCTGTAATATTTTGTCCAGAATATCTGTGTATTTTATCTCAGGAGGGCTTTTTAGGCTCTCTGGTTATTTGCCAGAAATACCATAGCACAAGTTTCTTTCTGGGTATATTGAAAATATCTGCTAGGTAGCGTACTACTGGCAGCTACCTATCACCAAACGAATAGCAAAGTTATAATAATTTGTGGGGGTTTTTTTGTAAGAGAAAAATGTGTACCTAAGTTCCTTGCCATGAGATGACTTACGGAATCTTCACAGTTACTTGCCATCTGCCATTTAAAATAATTACTGAATCCAACCTAATTGGACAAATATGAACTACAATATCTTGTACTAAGCTCAGAATGATAGAGCAGATGAGGGTTTCTCTGTCTACCTGTCTAAGTTACTGACATATCTTGGATTATTTCTGGGCATCATCAATGTTAACAAAACTTAAATTCTATGTTTTGTAATCAAATAAAAATACATAGAAGTTCTAATATTTTATTTCCCTCACGCCAGTGGCTAATCTCATCTTCCCTCTGGAGTGCAGGTACCAGTCCCCACAGTGGAAACCTGTTTGGTTGCCGCAGGTTGGGGTAAGTGACGTCTGGCAAGTAGTGGGTGAGGCCAGGAATTCCGGCTTAAACATCCTACGGTGCGCAAGACTCCCCTCCGTGGCTGAATTATTTTGTCAAAGATGTTGAAAATGCTCAGTTTGAGAAGCACTGAGTCAGACACTGAGGAAGTGTGGCAATCTCAGGTTCTGGTTTCACTCCTCACTGCCACCCGTCACAGTCCTCCTGATTCAGGTGCACCACGCTATGCTTCCTTCCCCAGTCGTAAATATACTCTTCATGTCTTTTCTTCCAGAGCTTCACACACTTCCCGGGCATGGTGTGAGAATTGTTTTCCAGTTGCAGCATTTCTAACTGAATCTCTGTCTCAGAGCTAGATGGTGTCCACAGGGTTCAAGAAGGGCGCTTTTCCTAATCATTTACTTTAGGCTGTTATTCAGATCACATCATCCTTCTAAACCAAAGAGACTAGGAGGAAAAGGGGAGGGGGCATTTACTTTTCCTATAAAGCAAACTCCAGGTGACTGCAATGCAGTATCTCACGTGGTCACAGGCTCTGGTTCTAAGAGCAAATATGGAGGTGGATGGGAAGAGATGGAGTGGAGAATACAGGAACGGAATCAACACAGCAGGGTGTGTTTGTAAATATGGAGGTGGATGGGAAG
>NW_012102299.1:517601-520192 GCF_000951045.1 Mandrillus leucophaeus | reverse complement strand
GAACGGAAAGTAAAGATTTCCCATATACCCGTTCCAATCTCCCCTGTCTTATTAACATCTTACATAGTGTGGTACAGTTTGTTACAGCTGATGAACTGTATTGATACATCATTGTTAGCTGAAGTCCCTAGTTTAGAGCTCACTCTTGATGTTGTCAGCTCCACGAGTTTGAAAAATGCACACTGTATCCATCATTACGGTTTGGTACAGAATCGTCTTGCTGCCCTAACAATCCTCTGTGCTCTGCTTATTCATCCTTCCCTCCTCCAAATCCTTGGCCACCACGGATCTTTTCACTGTCTCTATAGCTTTGCCTTTTCCAGAACGTTATATAGGTGGGATCATACAATATGTAGCCTTTTCTGACTGGCTTTGTTCAACTAGCAATATTCATCAAAAGTTCCATCATACCTTTTTGTGCCTTAATAGCTCACTCATTTTTATCACTGAATAATAGCATTGCATTGTCTGGATATATACCACAGTTTATTTGTCCTTTCACCTGTCGAAGGACATCCTGGTTGCTTCCAAGTTTTGACAATTATGAAGAAGGTTGCTATAAACATTCATGTGCAGATTTTTGTGTGAACATAAGTTTTCAACTCATTTGAATTCAAGAAATGCAATTGCTGGATGGTAGGGTAAAATTATATTTAGCTGTGTAAAAAAGTGCCATATTGTCTTACAAAGTGGCTGTACCATTTTGTATTACTGCCAGTAATTAGTGACAGTTCCTGTTGCTCCACAGCCTTACCAGGGTTTCGTGGTGTCAGTGTTTTGAATGGTTGTCATTCTAATAGGTGGATGGTGGTGTTCCTTTTTTAAAATTTGCAATTCTCTAATGATGCATGATATTGAACATCTTTTCATATGCTTATTTGCCATCTGCGTATCTTCTTTGGTGAGGTGCCCATTCAGGTCGTTTGCCCATTTTTTAATCGGACTGTTTGTTTTCTTATTGTTGAGCTTTAATGGTTCTTTGCATGTTTTGGAAAACAGTCCTTTATCAGATGTGTCTTTTGTAAATATTTTTTCTCTGTCTGTGGATTTTTCCCCCTCATTTTCTTGATGTTTTCTATAAAGCAGAAATTTCTAATCAAACAAAATCCACCTTATCAATTCTTTCTTTCATGGGTTGTGCCTTTGGTGTCTAAAAAGTTATCACCAAACTCAGGACCATCTAGATTTTCTCCTGTGTTATCTTCCAGGAGTTTTATAGTTTTGCATTTTACATTTAGATCTGTAATCCATTTTGTGTTAATTTTTTGTGAAGGATATAGAGTCTGTTCCTAGAATCATTTTTTTTTTACATGTGGATGTCCAATTTTTCCAGCACCGTTTGTTGAAAACACTGTATTTTCTTTGTATTGCCTTTGCTCCTTTGTCAAAAGATGAGTTGACAACATTTATTAGGGTCTATTCCTTGTTTTTGTAAGGAGACAGCATCTTGCTATATTGGCCAGACTGGAGCATAGTGGCTTTTCACAGGTGCGATTCCACTACTGATCAGCACAGGAGTTTTGACTTGTTTTTTCTGACTTGAGCCAGTTCACCCTTCCTTAGGCAACCTGGAGGTCACCATATTTGTGCCGAACTTAGTGTGGACACCCAATTGGCATAGTGCACTAGAGCCCAGATCTCTGGGGCTCAGGGGATCTATGAAGATCTATTTCTGGGCTCTCTATTCTGTTCCATTGATCTACTTGTCTATTCTTCCTTTCTTTTGCCAATGCCAGACTGTCTTTATTACTGTAGCTTTATGCTAAGCCTTGAACTTGGGCAGTCAGTCCTCTGACTTTGTTTTCCTTCGATATCGTTGGGAAGAACTGACCTCTTACAATATCGAGTCCGCCTATCCATGAATTTAAAAATCTCTCCATTTATTTAATTAGAGTTTCACAGTTTTCCTTCTGTATGTCTTTACACATGTTGTTAGATTTATACCTAAGTATTTCATTTCGAGGTGTGCTAATATTATATAAATGTATTTATTTTTAACTTCAAGTTCCAATTGTTTATTGTTGGTATATAGGAATGTGATTCACCTTTTTTTTTTTTTGAGACAGAGTCTCACTGTTGTCACCTAGGCTGGAGTGCAGTGTCGTGATCTTGGCTCACTGCAACCTCTGCCTCCTGGGTTCAAGCCATTCTCCTGCCTCAGCCTCCCAAGTAACTAGGATTACAGGTGCCCACCACCACACCCAGCTAATTTTTGTATTTTTAGTAGAGATGGGGTTTCACCATGTTGGCCAGGCTGGTTTCGAACTCCTGACTGCCCGCCTTGGCCTCCCATAGTGCCGGGATTACAGGCGTGAGCCACGGCGCCCGGCTGTGATTCACCTTTATATATTAATCTTGTGTCCTGTAACTTCACTATAACTGCTTATTAGTTCTAGGAGGTGTTTTGTTTGTTTTGTCAGTTCTCTTATGTTTTCTGCATGCACAATCATGTAATGTGTAAATGAAGACAGTTTTATTTCTTCCTTCCTAATCCATATGCCTTTTATTTAACACAAACATTTGTTTTTTAATGACATCCTCATGCAGTTTTTTGTTCTATTTTTACTTCTTTTCTTCCTTCCTTTTTTTTT
>NW_012102299.1:504229-511856 GCF_000951045.1 Mandrillus leucophaeus | reverse complement strand
AAGAGATGGAGTGGAGAATACAGGAATGGAATCAACACAGCCTGGTGTGTTTGTGTGCGGGGAGATTTTGAAAGTCCCATATTTGGGCTGAGAAGACCCAGATGGCACCCTTGAACCTCTATTCAGCTTAGATAAGCTGGTCAGTAAGGTCCAGGACAGACAGACAGGCAGGAGGCCAACAAGGGGGAAATGCAGGGCTCCAAACTCCTCCCTACAGAGGCTTGTAGGACTGTGTGATAGAAATTAGGGGGAACTTTTCACCTGTCTCTGTTCACTCATGACACAAACCCATCCTTGAGGAAAGAGCGAGAGGTCAGTGAACGTGACAAAATCACCTCCAGTCGCTGTGAGGCTGGCCCAGGACTCTGCTGGCCGAGGGCCAGGTAACTCGTTCCTCTCCACGTCTCCCCTTCTGACCTCCCCCAGGCCTGAGCCCTCCTTGCATCTAGAAGTTGTCTGGCCCATTAGTGTCCTTCCACTTCACAGAAGGTTTAGACTAGAAGGCTCTTGACCTCGTGTACTCCTTTGCTCTGCATTTTAAACATGAAGAAACCAAGGGCATGATAGAGCTCTTTGTTCCCATTCAAGACATCTTATTTCCAGGGCAGTTCTCCTTGGCCTGAGGGGCTTGAGAGCAGGCACTAACCTTGACTTTAGGGGCCCCAGAAAGGAAGTCAGCCGTGTCAGAAATGTGTCTGGGGCTCCCCTTGGCAATGGGAGCCATTCAGCTTGTACCTAAAGGAACAGTTAGCCCAGAGTGAAACCCAATTCTTAGCTTAAAGGAACAGATGCAGAAAGACTTAAACCTGGATCAATGTCTTTTCCCACAAGGAGTGAGAAAATAAAACAACGTTGAATCCTCTCACGCTGCTAATAGGAGACAGGGCTCGGGCGAGGGCAGCCAGGGGGCACAGGAAGCGGCATTTTCCATTCAACTTTTTCTGCTTATGCAATAGATCTTCATTATCTACACAGTCCTGTGGCTCTCAGCTCCCCTGTGGCTCTCCAGCAAATATGGAGGTGGATGGGAAGAGATGGAGTGGAGAATACAGGAATGGAATCAACACAGCAAGGTGTGTTTGTAAATATGGAGGTGGATGGGAAGAGATGGAGTGGAGAGTACAGGAATGGAATCAACACAGCAAGGTGTGTTTGTAAATATGGAGGTGGATGGGAAGAGATGGAGTGGAGAATACAGGAACGGAATCAACACAGCAAGGTGTGTTTGTAAATATGGAGGTGGATGGGAAGAGATGGAGTGGAGAATACAGGAACGGAATCAACACAGCAGGGTGTGTTTGTGTTGTGCTTAATGACATAAACTGCTTAATAAGCGGGGACTGGTGCCCTGGAAGAGCTGATGGAAGAGGAAGGCGGCCTGCTTCTATCTCCTAGTGTACTGCGTTCCTTTCTCACAGCTGATTTCAGATACTGGCCAGTGGGAGGGAGACAAAGGGCAACTGGCTTCCCAGCCAGACCCCCAGCATTTGCCCTGTTGGAACGCTGGCTTCAGGCCACATTGCCGCTCACTTTCCCCCATGAGGGGAAACCAGGCCTCCATTTTGTGTGCTCTTAAGCAAGAATTTCCTACTTTGGTGCCGTCTGTCTTAGGCTCCACCCAGAAGTCTCATTCACCTTTTTGAGACAGAGTCTTGCTCTGTCACCCAGGCCAAAGTGCAGTGGCAAGATTTCGGCTCACTGCCACCTCCGCCTCCCAGGTTCAAGTGATTCTCTTGCCTCAGCCTCTCGAACAGCTGGGACTACAGGTGTGTGCCACCACGCCTGGCTAATTTTTGTATTTTTAGTCGAGATGGGGTTTCACCATATTGGCCAAGGTGGTCTCAAACTCCTGGCCTCAAGTGATCCACCTGCCTCAGCCTTCCGAAGTACTGGGATTACAGGTGTGAGCCACTGTGCCTGACCATCATTCACTTTTATTTACCAAACACGTATTGCCAGGTAATTTTCTAGGTGCTTACAGGTATTCATCTACATAAGCTGGGCACAGTAGCTCACACCTATAATCTCAACACTTTGGAAGGTAAAGACAGGAGGATTGCTTGAACCCAGAAGTTCAAGACCAGCCTGGACAACATAGTGAGACCCTGTCTCTACAAAAAACACACAAATTAGCCAGGTATAGTGGTGCACACTTGTATTCTCAGCTGCTTGGGAGGCTGAGGTGGGAGGATGGCTTGAGCCTAGGAATTCAAGGCTGCAGGGAGCTATGTTCACACCACTACACTCTTGCCTGGGTGACAGAGTGATGCCCTCTCTCCAAAAAGGAAAAAAAAAAATGTGTCACAGAGTTAAGTACTATTTCTAAGCTCATTTTAAAGATGGGGAAACTGAGGCACAGAGAGATCAACTCTGCCCAGCCACAAGCAACATGGCGACTTTCCTGTACTCCTAAACTCTGTTCTGGGCCAGGCCTGGCACTATGTTTTTCTCTGCTCTCCCCTGGGCCCACTCTGCACATGCTCCTCTTTCTCCCGAGGCCCTCCCAGGCTGCTCCCCTTTCCCCGCTCTCCTGCCCACTCTCAGCCTGTATCTCAGGTTCTACTGGCCTCCTCTCAGGTACATTCTCGTCTACACATTTTCAGCTAGTTCACTGTCCAAGATTTTCCTCCAAGATCAAAAATCAAGAGGAGACATTTCTCTCTCAAGGAAAAATCCTGAAAAACTGTCAAGGATTATACACAGAGATATTGTCCTAATGTCGTTTATAACATTGAAAAACTGAGAACGGCATTAGTGTTCAGTAATAGGGGATCTGTTAACAAAATAGGGAGTGTCATGCAACCATTAAAAATGCCTATTTCTGGAAGGTTTTAGTCAGGGAATGTGTTGAGGGAGAAAATGAGACTCACATTAAATATAGCACAAGGGCGAGTGGGAGGGATATGGGGGTCTATGGGCAATTTATCACTGACACTATTAAGAATTGCTGTCACTCGGTGATGATAAAAAGCAGACTGCTTTTATTTGAGTTTATTATTGCTTTAAAATTTGCTGCAATCTACCTCCTTGTCACCTGTACCCAGAGGCAACTACTCTCACCAAGCCTCCCCACGTGGTATGTCACTGCTGTCATTTTGCCCATCGTGTGCCATTTAATTGCTCATTCAAAATCTTTCTTATAGAACTTCAATCACTATGAGATCATTTCTCTGCTGATTAAGGAGGTTGAACATACTTTCACGTGCTTATTGGCCATTGATATGTCTTCTTTTGTGATTCAAAATAATTTTTTTTCCCTTTTTAATGCTGAATTGCAGGCGTTCTTTATGTGTTCTGGATACAAGTTCTTAGTGGAACCTCTTAACAAACTGTGGCTTGTTTTACATGTTTTTAAAATTTTGTGAGCCCAAAATTTTAATTTTCATGAAGTTCAGTTCATTAATTTTTAAATTTCATAATTAGTGCTTTAGTGTCCTGTTCAAGAAATCTCTGCTTACACAAAAATGCCAAAAATATTCTGCTTTTTTTGGAGATGTTTCGTAGTTTTAGCATTTAGTTTGAGATCTAGGATTCATCTGAAATTAGTTTTTGTGAATTGTGTGAGATAGGAGTTGTCAGTCCTTTTTTTCTAGATGGTGGTGTAGTTATTCCAGCACTAGTTATTGAAATGACTTTTCTTTTGCCATTGATTTGCCTTTGGTGCCTTTGTCAAACTTTGACTATACATGCCAGATGCTTCTAAATTCTATTCTGTTCTATTGATCAGATAATTTTGTCTATCCAATAAACTTAGTAAAATATTTTATAGTAATCAAGTAATTTCATAGTAAGTCTTAAAATCAAACAGTATAAATCCTCCCTGTTTGTTTTTCTTTTAAAAGATTGTTTTGAATAATGTAGGTTCTTTGAATTTTCATATAAACTTTAGAATCAACTTTTCAATACTTACAAAAATCCTTATTGGGAATTTTATTGAAATAGCACTGAGTCTAGAAATCAATTTTGTGGCATTGATATTGTAACAATATTGTCTTCTAGTGCATGAATATGGTAAAAACAATCTCCATTTGTTTTCAATCATCTTTAATTTCTCTCAGCAATGCTTTAGATTTTTAATGTAGAAGTTATAAATGTCTTTCGTTATTTTTTGCTGAGTGTTTTATATTTTATCCCATTATTAATGGAATTATCTCCATTGTTTCACTTCCAATTGCTTGCTACTGGAATACAGAGGTACAATTAACTTTGTATATTGATGTACAACCTGCTAAATATACTTAATACCCTTGTTAGATCTAGTAGCCATTTTTAAACTATTCCTTATGGTTTTCTATGTAAACAATCATATTTTCTAAAAATAGTGTCAATTTTACTCCTTCTTTTCCACAACTTCATAGCTTTATTTTTCTTTTTTAATGAACTGGATAAGATATCTAATACAATGTTGAGTAGAAGAGGTAAGAGTTGTCATCTCAACCTTGTTCCCAATATTAAGATGTAAAGCATTTGAATTTTTACCATTACATAAGATATTAACTGTAAGTTTTACATAGATACCCAATGCTAGGTTGGTTGAGGAGTTTTCATTCTTTTTCTTGTTTGCTTATTTTATTTTTTCCCTCATAAATGGATATTATTTATCAAATGCTTTTTCTGCAGCTATTGAAATAATCATATGATTTTTGTTCTTTTCCTGTTAAAATTGTAACGCTTTCTATTACTTTGTTAAAGATTTTTGTATCTGATTTCTTGAGAAACCTTATTAATTTCCTTTTCTGTGATGTCTTTGTCACTTTTGGCATCAGAAATGATTGACCACCTAAAGCGAGGTGGGAAGTAATTCTTGCTCCTCCTCTGTTTTATGAAAGAGTTTGTAGAAGATTGGCATCATTTTTTCCTTTAACGTTTGGTAGAATTCTTCGGTGAAGCTGTCTGAAGCCGGAGGAGTTTTTTTGTTGTTTTATTTGTTTGTTTTTGTGGGAAGGGTGTTAACCACAAATTTGATTTTCTTAATAGATGTAGGGCTATTCAGGTTATCTATTTCTTCTTGGGTGAGCTTTGGTAGTGAGCTTTTTTCCGTGTATTTTTCAAGGAATTTGTGCCTTTCATCTAAGGTGTTAAATCTATTGGCATAAAGTTTTTCATAAGATTCTCTGATTGTCCTCTAAAAATTAATAGAATCTCTGGTTGTATTAGTGTTTTCTCACATTGCTATAAAGGAATACCTGAGACTGGGTAATTTATAAAGGAAAGAGGTTTAATTGGCTCATGGTTCTGCAGGCTGTACAGGAAGCATGGTGGCATCTGCTTCAGGGGAGGCCTCAGGGAGAAACGGGGCGATGGGGTGGAGGTGCCACACACTTTTAAACAACCAGATTTCACAAGCACTCACTATCTCTAATACAACACCAAGGGGGATGGTGTTAAACCTTGAGAAAACACACCTATGATCCAATCCCCTCCTACCAAGCCCCACCTCCAACACTGGGGATTTCAATTCAACATGAGATTTGAGAGGGGACACAGATCCAAACCAAATCAAAAGTGATATCACTTTTCTGTTTCTTGATATAGATAGTTTGTTTCATTGCTTTTTAAGAAATCTCTTATCATTTTGGCTAGTAATTTATCAATTTTATTGATCTTGTTCAAGAATCAGTATGTGGGTTTATTAGTTTTTTTCTATTTTTTTTTTTTGTTTGTTTGTTTTTGAGATGGAGTATCACTCTGTCGCCCAGGCTGGAGGGCAGTGGCGCAATCTCGGCTCTCTGCAAGCTCTGCCTCCCGGGTTCACGCCGTTCTCCTGCCTCAGCCTCCCGAGTAGCTGGGACTACAGGCGCCCGCCACCGTGCCCGCCTAATTTTTTATGTTTTTAGTAGAGATGGGGTTTCGCCATGTTAGCCAGGATGGTCTCCATCTCCTGACCTCGTGATCCGCGCGCCTCAGCCTTCCAAAGTGCTGGGATTACAGGCATGAGTCACCGCCCCTGGCCTAGTTTTTCTCTATTTTTAAGTTACATTTCATTGATATCTCCTCTGATCTTTTATTTCCTTCCTTCTGCATGTTCTGGGTTTGTTTGCTTTCCCTTTTCAAATAAAGGCAGAAGTGGAGGCCATTCATTTAGAACTTACATTTTTTCCACATATTGTCATTTTGCACTAAAAACTCAGTCTAAATACTGGTTTAGTTGCTTTCCATAAATTTTTAATATATTATATTTTAACTTTTATTCAGTTAAAAATACTTTTAAAGTTTCCTATTAATTTCTTCTCTGACTCAAGTATTAGTTTCTAAATATTTGGTTATTTTTCCATATATATTTCTGTTATTGATTTGTAATTTAATTCCATTGTGGACATATAATATACTTGTATTACCCGAATCCTTTAACATTTATAAATCTTTTAAAATGATGCTGAATACTGACTATCTTGCTTACATTTTCTGTGTCCCTTGAAAAGAATATGTATTCTGCTGTTGTTAGGTGGAGCGTTCTATTAAATATCAATACAATAATTGGTGAATAGTGTTTTTTAAGCCTTCTATATTCTTATTTTCTGTTTACTTTTTCTATCATTTATTGAGATAAATATTAAAATCTCTGAGTTCAATTGTGTTCCTTTCCTTGCAATTTGATCAGTTTTTATAAAACTCTGTTATTAGGTGCATAAATGTTTAGGACTATTGTGCCCTCTTATGAAATGACTTTTTTATCATATAGAATGACTTTTTTCATTCTTGGCAATATCCTTTTCTCTAAAACCTACTTCGATTGAGATTAACATAGCACATCAGCTTTTTAATTGTTTAACATGTTTTGTTAAATTCGTTTTATTTTTAACCATTTGTATCTATATATTTAAGGTAGGTTTCTTGTAGGCAACATACAGTTGGTTTTTCCTTTTTTATACAATTTGAAAATCTCCGCTTGTTAACTGGGGTGTTTAGGTCATCTACATTTAATTATTGGCAATATTGGAATTAAATTTAACATCTTATTTATTTTCTTTTTTTTCCCATCAATTATTTGTTCTCTTTTACTTCTTCTCCTGTCTCCTTTTTGGATTAATTCAATATTTTGTATGATTTGTACTTATCTCCTTTGTTGACTTATTAACTACACCCTTTTCTCTTGTTATTTTATTGGTTGTTTAGGGTCTATATTATATTTCTTTACCTTACCACAGTCTACCTTTAAGTGATACATCACGTCATGTATAAGAACCTTAAGTGTATTTCCATTTCTTCTCTTCATGCATTTGTGCTGTTGTTGTTATACATTATATTTCTACATATATAGTAAGCACCATGGTATACTGTTATTATTTTTACTTTAAACCATTATTTTAAGGAAATTCAAAAAAAAAATTTTTTAAGTCTTTATATTTACCCATGTAGTTAGTATTTTTGGAGCTCTTTCCTACTTTATGTAGATCTGTATTTTCATCTAGTAAGCTTCCTTTTGTTTGATTGACTTCTTTTATTCCTGCCTAAACTTTTCTTCATCTGAAAACATTTTTATTTCACCTTAATTTTAAAAAATTATTTTCTGGTAAAAATTTTGAAATCAACTTTTTTCTCTAGTACTTTAAAGATATTGCTCCATTGTCTTCTAGTTGCATTAATTCTAACAAGAAATCTGTTTTCTTCCTCTTCTTCTTCTTCT
>NW_012102299.1:488354-503864 GCF_000951045.1 Mandrillus leucophaeus | reverse complement strand
TCTTTCTCTTTCTTTCTTTCTTTCTTTCTTTCTTTCTTTCTTTCTTTCTTTCTTTCTTTCTTTCTTTCTTTCTTTCTTTCTTTCTCTCTCTCTCTCTCTCTCTCTCTTTCTTTCTTTCTTTCTTTCTTTCTTTCTTTCTTTCTCTCTCTCTCTCTTTCTCTCTTTCTCTCTTTCTCTCTCTCTCTCTCTCTCTCTTTCTCTCTTTCTCTCTTTCCTTCTTTCTTTCTTGACAGGGTCTCGCTCTCATCCAGTCTACAATGCAGTGACATGATCAAGGCTCACTGCAGCCTTGACCTCCCGGGCTCAAGTGATCCTCCCACCGCAGCCTCCCAAGTAGCTGGGATGAGAGGCATGTGCCATCAGGCCTGGCTAATTTTTGTATTTTTTTTTTTTTTTTGTAGAGATGGGGTTTTGCCATGTTGGCCAGAGTGGTCTCAAACTGCTGAGGTCAAGCAATCCATCTGCCTCTGCCTCCCAAAATTCTGGGATAACAGGTGTGAGCCACCATACCCAGCCAAGAATTATGTTGTCTTCTTATTGTTGTTCTTCTACATGTAATGTGTCTCTTTTCTATGGTTACTTTTTAAATTTTCTCATTTTTACTGGTTTTAACTAATTTAATTACCATGATCTTTGGTGTGGTTTTCTTGATGTTTCTTGCGCATGTTACATGTTTCTGATTGAGCTTCATGGCTGTGGGCTTATAGTTTTTATCAAATCTGGAAATATTTCAGCAGATATTTTTTAAAATATTTTTTCACATACATACCCTGCCCTACCCCTGAGACTCTAATCTGTACATTTGATCTGGCTGTTTTAATTTGTCCTATGGAATAAAGCATCCAGTGATGCTTTGTTCTCTCTCCTGCCCTATTTTTTTTCTGTGTTTTATTTTGGTTAGTTTTTATTGCTATGACTTCAAGCTCACCAACCTTATCTTATGCAGTGGTTAATCTACCATTAATCATATCCACTGAATTTTTTATCTCAGATATTGTAGTTTTCATCTTTTGAAGTTCAATTTGGGTCTATATAGATATAGACCCAAATTATTTATATGTATGCGTGTGTGTATACACACACCCACATATTTATACATGATTTTCCATGTCTTTAACAACTTCAGTTTTTCCTCTAGTTTCTTGAAAATATGAAATTAAGTCATAATAACTCTTTTAATGCTCTTGTTTACTACTAACATTGCATCAGTTCTGAGTCTGTTTTTTGTTTGTTTGTTTTTTTGTTTTTGAGAGACAGGATCTCACTGTGTTGCCCAGGCTAGAAAGGAGGGGCATGATCATAGCTCACTGCAACCTTGAACTCCTGGGCTCCAGCGATCCTCCCACCTTTGTCTTCCAAGTAGCTAGGAGACTACAAGCACAGATCACCACGCTAGCTAGTTTTTTTGGTTATTATTATTATTATTTTTAAGTAGAGATGAAGTCTCTATGTTGCCTAGGCTGGTCTTGATCTCCTGGGCTCAAGTGATCCTCCTGCTTTAGCCTCCCAAAGAAAGTGCTAGGATCACACGTGTGAGCCACCATATGTGTGAGCCACCATGCCAGGCCCTGGGTCAGTTTTAGTTGATCAGTTTTTTTCACCTTATTATGACTTTTTTTTTCACACCTTGCATGCCTACTATTAATACTTTTTTATTGAGTGCCAGACATTTTGAGTTTTAGCCATTGGATGCTGGATATTTTTGTACCGCTATAAATATTCTTTCATTTCTGATTAAGATGCAGAAGAAAAACCAGATTTACCTTTACAGATAACTCTTCTTTGTACTCTACCTGATACATTCATAACTACAAAGCTTTTCATCCTAGCTTTTGGGAACAGGCACTATTCCTAACTCTATGTGAGCCCTGAGTTCTGTTTCAGTAATTCGTTTGTATTGTCTTTTCCCAGCTTCTGGTATTTTTCTCACATACATACCCTGACCAGTCTTCAGCTAAAGATTTATGGAGAACTCTCTGAGACTCTTCAGAGTTCTCTTTTTGTGTAATTCTTCCCTCTCAAGTGTTCTGCCCCATGACCTCTAGCTGTCTTGTCCGCATTTAACTCTCAGCTCCATCTTCTCCACTCATGAGAGACCACTGGGCTCTATCTGGGTTTTCCTTCTTTGTGCACGGGCTTAGAAATCTTCTTCAGGCAATAAGCTGGGGGGAAATGGTAGGGCTCATCTCATTTATTTCTTGTCTCCTGTCTGTCCTTCACTGTTTAATGTCCAATGCCTTGAGTGCTATCGTTTAATATATTTTGTCTATTTTTCAGTTGTTTTTGCTGTAAGAGTAAATCTGGTCTTTATTACTCATTGATATGGTTTGGCCATGTCCCCACCCAAATCTCATCTTGAATTGTAATCCCCATAATCCCCGTATGTCATGGGAGGAAACTGGTGGGAAGTAATTGGATCACGGGGGCTGTTTCCCCCATGCTGTTCTCATGATAGTGTGTGAGTTCTCATGAGATCTGATGATTTTATAAGTTTCTGGCATTTCCCCTGTTGGCACGTATTGTCTCCTGCTGCCCTGTGAAGAGGTGTCTTCCGCCATGATTATAAGTTTCCTGAGGCTTCCCCATCCATGCAGAACTGTGAGTCAATTAAACCTCTTTTCTTTACAAATTACCCAGTCTCAGATGTTTCTTCATAGCAGCATGAGAATGGACTAATTACAGTAAATAGGTACCAAAGTAGTGGGGCGCTGCTATAAGAATACCCAAAAATGTGGAAGTGACTTTGGAACTGGATAACAGGCAGAGATTGGAACAGTTTGGAGGACTCAGAAGAAGAGAGGAAAATGTGGAAAAGTTTAGAACTTCCTAGAAACTTGTTGAATGGCTTTGACCAAAATGCTGACAGTGATCTGGACAATGAAGTCCAGGCTAAGCTGGTCTCAGGTGGAGATAAGGAACTTCTTGGGAACTGGAGCAAAGGTGACTCTTGGTATGCTTTAGCAAGGAGACTGGCAGTATTTTGCCCCTGCCCTAGAGATCTGTGGAACTTTGAACTTCAGAGACATGATTTGAGGTATCTGATGGAAGAAATATCTAAACAACAAAATGTTCAATAGGAAGCAGAGCATAAAAGTTTGGAAAATTTGCAGCCTGATGATGAGATAGAAAAGAAAATCCATTTTCTGGGGAGAAATTCAAGCTGGCCGCAGAAATTTGCCATAAGTAATGAGCAGCTTTATGTTAATCACCAAGACAATGAGGAAAATGTCTCCAGGGCATGTCAGATAACTTCATGGCAGCCCCTCCCATCACAGGCTCAGAGGCCTAAGGGGGAAAAATGGTTTTGTGGGCCTGGCCCAGGACTCCACTGCTGTGTGCAGCCTAGGGACTTGCTGCCCTGTGTCCCAGCTGCTTCAGCCTCACCTATGGCTAAAAGGGGCCAAGGCACAACTCAGGCCCTTGCTTCAGAGTATGCAAGCCCTGAGCCTTGGTGATTTCCATATGGTGTTGAGCCTGTGGGTGCACAGAAGTCAAGAACTGAGGTTTGGAAACCTCCGCTTGATTTCAGAGGATGTGGGGAAATGCCTGGATGTCCAGGCAGATGTCTGCTGCAGGGGCCCTCATGGAGAACCTCTGCTAGGACAGTGTGGAAGGGAAAGTGGAGTTGGAGCCCTGACACAGAGTCACCACTGAGACACTGCCTTGTGGAGCTGTGAGAAGAGGGCCACTGTCCTCCAGACCCCAGAATTGTAGATCCACTGACAGCTTGCACCATGTGCTTGGAAAAGCTGCACTCAATGCCAGCCCATGAAAGCAGTCACGAGGGGGCCTGTATCCCACAGAGCCACAGGGGCAGAGCTGCTCAAGGCCATGGAAGTCTGCTTCTTGCATCAGCATGACCTGGATGTGAGACATGAAGTCAAAGGAGATGGTTTTGGAACTTTAAGATTTAATGACTGCCCTATTGGATTTCGAATTTGCTATACATATTTGTTCTATTTTTAGTAATTTATCTAGGGTTTACAATAAATATGTTTAATTTCTCACAGTCTAATTTCAACTTATATTTTAATATCTTATGTATTATGTAAAAACTTTATAGCAATACACCTGCATTTTCCTTCTCCAATTCTTTGCACTTAGTTGATATACATTCTATTTTGTTAAATATTATAAACTCCACAATATTGTTTCAACAGCCAATGACCTTTTAAATAAATTAAACAAAAGTAAATAAATCCCTTTATATTTATTTACATTATTATTTATGACATTTTAAATTTCTTTGCTTAGATCTGAGTTTCTACCTTTTATTTTTATCCCCCTACATAAAGTACTTTCTTTAATATTTTTTGTAGCATATTTCTGCTGATAAGTTTGCTCAACTTTTGTCTGGTGAATGTTGTTATTTTGCCTTTAGTTTTGACATTTTTACTAGATGTCGACTTCAGAGCTGAGAGGGTATTATTTTTGCATTGTTGTTTTCCTTCTGTACTTGAAAATCCATTTTAATGATTTCTGGCCTTCATTGTTTCTGAAGAGTTCAGCTGTCATTTATATCATTGTTACCCTTGTATGTAAAGTGCTTTTGTCCTCTAGCTACTTTTAAATGTTTTCTCTGTATTGTTCATTTTCATGTTTGACCATCCCATGCCCGAATGTAGATCTATGTGTATTTATGTGTATACCATGTGTATTTGTGATTCAATGTGTTTACTGAGCATTTTTGATTGGTATTTTAATGGTTTTCACTAACTCTGGGAAATTTTCCAGCCATCACTTTTAAAAATATTTTTTTCTGTTCCATTTCTCATTTCTTCCCCTCTGACACCCTGATTTCATATATGTGAGACTGCTTGGTATTTCCCTACACATCATGGAAAATCTGTTTCATATTTTTTATCTCTTTAAACTGTTTCAAGTTGAATAATTTCAAATGGCCTATCTTCAAGTTCATTAACTCATTCTCATGTAGTCTGCAATCTGCTATTAAGTTCATCTAGTAGAATTTTTAATTTTACACATTATTCTTTGTAGTTTTGGTAATTCTGTTTGGTTCGTTTTAATGTTTCCATTTCTCTGCTGAGATTCCCTATATTTTTATTTAAATCACTGAATATGTTAATAACTTTTACATTTAAAGTCTGGTGTGTTAATTCTAACACCTGGATCATCTCAGGGTCTATTTCTATTGATTGATTTTTTTTTCTCTTGAATTTAATTGGGTCACATTTTCCTACATCTTCACAGGTCTGATCAATTTTTATTGTTTGTTCTCTGACACGGATAATATAGGGAGTCCAGATTTTGTCACCTTCTTTTAAAGGACATTGAATTTTGTTCTTGAAGGCAGTTACATGTTTGGAATATAATTTTGGTCTTGTTAGAGTTGTTTCTTTTTCTTTTTCTTTGTGAGAGTGGGTCTATTTTTTTTATTCCTTCCCCACCCCCCTCATCCCTGCATTGATGAAAGGATCTATTTTTGTATTGAGCTTAGTTTTAGAACTGGCTCGTAAGGGTCACAGTTCTTCATCTCAAGGCATAACCTTTTTAGAATCTTAACTGAATCTTCAAAATGCTCGTGTTGGGCCAGAAGTCCAATGTCCCTCAGCAATGCAGGACTTCTGGTTTCTCTGTTCAGCTCTCTGTATCCCAAAGCTCCAATCTCTGCCTCCTTAGCTCTTTTTATTGCAGCAGGAGAGTTTCCCTGGGAAAAAACTGGGGTGACCATGGAACTCACCTCATATAGTTCACGTCTCTCCCAAATCACATTCCCCTATTGCCTGTTGCTCAGTGTCTGAAAACATTTGCCTCATGTGTTTTGTCCCCATTTGTAGTTGTTTAAAGTGAAGGCAAGTTATGTACCAGTTACTATGTCAGGATCAGACATGGAAATCCCCATGTGTTTTTAATTCTTTGCAAGATTAGTCTTCCTGATGATGCAGAGTGGAGGGATCCAATTTCTCTTAAACCATTGTAATATTCTTTAACAAGCCCCTTTGCTTAAAGCAAGGAAGTCATGTGTCACTCAGCCTTGGCTGACTGAATGATTTAACTGAGAAAGTTTATAGGGATTAACTAGAAACTGGCCAACATGTACTATAAAAAAAGAAATGGTTGCTTTATTACTAAACACAATCTTTTCTGACTGCAGACTCCCAAAAAGGGAGATGTTCAGCACTGGGCAGACTTATTCTACTAATTTTCTCTCTTACACCCAGGAAATAAACGTGTTGTTGGACTGCATGGAACCACTGTTTTCAATTATACTCATCACCTTCTGCCGAATCTCTCTTTCCACGTTAACAGAAAACTGGGCTGTATCTGAAACCTATAAGCACTAAATGTACCTGCAAAAACCTATCTTAGCATAAGTTGTCACTTCCTCACTGCCCAGTGTAAATTAGTCTCATGTGTTATTCTTGCCTTCAGCTCCGTCTTCTTTTATTTCAGAGCACTTAAAATTATTTGTAATTACACATATATGTATTGCTCATTTTTAGCCTCTCCCAATAGATTATAAGCTCTGTTAGGGCAAAAGCCTTGTGTGAAGCGCCAGTCTAGCATAGTGAGTGGTAAATAGGAGGATCTAAGAATAATTTGTTGAATGAATGATTAAATGAATGAATCCACAAATAAGCAGATCCTTTTGGTATTAGACTAAAATAGATGAAAACAGAAGACCTTAAAGATTAAAAGAGAAATAAATTAGCTCCTGAATACCCATGGTTTTTATTCTTCAAGGCACAAAGGCCTCTTAGCCAGAGATGCCTCTGAGGAGCTACTTTCAACAGGAAACTGAAGAATCAATCACAAGATGTTGCTGTTACTGAGACCAGGCCAGGAGAGGATCTGCCCCTTCTGTAGGGGCAGTGTGTTAGTCCGTTTTCACATTGCTATAGAAATACTACCTAAGACTGGGTAATTTAGGAAGAAAAGAGGTTTAATTGACTACAGTTCTGCATGGATGGGGAGGCCTCAGGAAACTTACAAACATGTGGAATGTGAAGGAGAACCAAGCACCTTCTTCACAAGGTGGCAAGAGAAAGAGAAAGAGAGAAAGGGGGGAACTTTCAAACACATTTTTTTTTTTGAGATGGAGTCTCGCTCTGTTGCCACGTTGGATTGCAGTAGCCCGATCTCAGCCCACTGCAACAGCTGCCTCCCAGGTTCAAGCGATTCTCCTGCCTCAGCATCCTGAGTAGCTGGGATGACAGGTGCATACCACCACGCCCAGCTAACAACAATAGTTTTTGTGTTTTTAGTAGATACGGGGTTTCACCATGTTGGCCAGGATGGTCTCGATCTCTTGACCTCGTGATCTTCCCTCCTTGGCCTCCCAAAGTGCTGGGATTACAGGCATGAGCCACTGCACCCAGCCTGTCAAACACTTTTAAAGCATCAGATCTTGCCCACCAGGTCCCTCCCTTGACATATGGGGACTACAGTTCCAGATGAGATTTGGGTGGGGACACAGACCCAAACCGTATCAGGCAGCTATGGTCAAACCAGGCTTTTGTGACACACTAGATTTGGTCTCCCCAGTTTGTACCCTATACTTTCCCTCCCAACAGTAGCACATACTAGGAAAGGACTTCCTTCTGTCTGTGAGAGGGCTCAGCATGCATGAAGTTTAATGACTCCCAGGACACTAAAGACTCTACATGTGGCCCCGATGGCATCTTGTCTTCTCTTGGTTGTGATGGCAAATGAAAACAAGGACAAAGACAGGGTACTCTTTGATTGAAGGAGCCCTGGACACAGAACACTAAGGACCATTTGGTGAAAACTTCTCATCCTATGTGTGTGGAAATTGAGTCTAGAGACCAAGATGGGACAGAATGATTCCTAGATCACGTCATGGTAAAAGACATCATGAGGACTCATTTCCAGGACCTCAACCTTCTAGTTCAGGCTGTATTGTTTATTTGTTTCCCTCCCCTTTACCTTTCCATCCATCCCTGTCAATATACCAGGCTGGGTTTTATCTTGGACCACCTGAAAGAAAGAGCATGACACTTTCTAATCCAGTGTGACCGGACAAAGTCTGAAAAGATGCCTTTCTATTTTGGCGACACACTCCTAAGTAAGTTTGAAATTTCCAGAGAAATAAGACCTTGGTCAAAGGTTCAATGACTGTTTAGAATCAGAAAAGACTGCACTGGGGAGTATGGTGGCATGGAGCGACCTTAGAGGCCTGGACCTTAGAGGCCTGGGCACAGCCTGTTCCCGACCATTGCGTCAACAAGGGGAAGCCCTTTCTTTCTCTGCCTCTTAGTTTCAGCATCCATAAAATTAGAGGCTAGAATAGATAAAGGATAGAATCTCTGCCATTCCATTGTACTTACATGTTCTTCTACACCAGCAGCACGCTTGGAGGAAATGTATACTGCTACTGTATAGATTTGTAGAATCTGTTTCACTGTATGTTCTCAGAAACAGAAAAGATCCGTATTTCTGAAGAAATACACATACAAAAGCCTACATGGCATCTGAAACAAACAATCTGAAAAGTCGGTTGATGTGGACATCCTGGAGAAATCTGCAAAGCTGCTGCCCACCCAAAGGCCATTTCCTTCCACAGAGCGGATGAGCATGAGCTTCCCCAGAAGACCCCTCCAGTGGGGTTTAGGCTGTCAGGATTCCACTTCTAGCTTCTCCTCTGACCTGCTGCAAGGCTAGCCAGCTCTCTCTCCTGATGGAGATTAATCTACAAGTTCAAAAATAAAGATGGATACAAACTATTCATAACTATTGTTTGTATCCTAGGATGAGAGTTTAGGTTGAAGACAAAAATATAAAGTTTAAAAACAATGTTTAGGGGGATAAACTGTTACCAGTTCAAGTACTCTATCAAGGACAGTTTTGTATAAAGTTCTTTCAAATCTTATAAATTATTCAAGAATGACTCTTACAAACATAAGCAGACTCAGCTATGGCAAATGGGACCCTGATGAAAATGGTCATTAATTGTGACCATCACAAAATTGTCAGCCTTTACTGTCCTAATACATCTGATTTTTTATATGATAAGACCTGGCACAGAGGTATTGAATATGTATAACTGAAAATATACAGTGTATACTATCATAAATGCAGAACAACATGTGGGTCTTCACTGTCTGTTCTTACAGAGGAATCCAGTAGCTGTCTCACATCTTCATGAGAGGTCTGAAGGATGCTGGATACAATTGACATAAGGGAGCTTTCAAAAAGTAGGTGAAAACATTCTGAGTAGAATTAAGGAACCTGGAAATTAACAACTTGATGTCATTAAAAGTTGGGGGGAAAGTGGGATAAGCCCTTTTGTTCGTATATGACCATAAAAATATGTTTTTGCATGATTTTGAAATGTCAGTCCTAGTTAGAGTTAGGCTTTTCAAAGTGTACTAACTCTCAGAACATATAATATGATAGAGTTGTTGTAGGACACTCGCAGGGTCTTCTCCAGTCAAGCATTCTGACTTGGGCAGAGGAAACACCGGGCCTTGGCTGCCAGGTGGCCTTCCTAGGACTCTGCCTGCTCCCAGATAAAGCGCTGCTGACCTGCAAGCTCACTGGGCTGCACACAAGCTGCTGGAGAATCACAAGGAATTTGGAGATCCCTTCAGAAGTGGGGAAAATGGGACGCTTCCTCAGCCCAGGGAGTATGTGGATCAGGAGCCCAGAGGGAGGAGAGGCCCTCAGAGTCTATGATAAATGAGCTGTTTCTCTTGAAGTCTTCTTCATCTCAGTTCATGACAACTCCTTCCTTCTAGTTGTCCAGCCCAAAAACTTTGCAGACTTCCTTAATTCCTCCATTTTTCTTACACATCACATTCAATTTCAGCCGCAAATTCAATTGTCAGCTCGTCTCAACTCAATGTTGGTGCTTGTCTAGATTATCTCAGACCTTCTAAGTGGTCTCCCAGCTTTCTGCACAGCCCCACTGCAGTCTGTTTTCCATGCATCAGCCTGAGTGATCCTGCTAACACCTAACTCAAATCATGCTGTTCTTCCTAAAGTTCTCCAGTGACTCTCTATTTTACTAATACTACTCACCAGGCCCTACGTGACTTGTACCCCCATTATCTCTCTGCCTTTATCTCATGCCACTATTTACTCTGTCCCAGCTACACATGCTCCTGAGGCATGTCCCTGTTTTTGGGGCCTTTGTACAGCGCCTCTCTCAGATGACCATATGGCTCACTCTCTCACACCTCTCAAGTGCTTTCTCAGACGCTACTTTCTCATAAGGATTTCCCAACCTCCATAGATAAAAGTAAGTTCCATATTGCCTCCACACTGCAGCTTGCTGTAACCGCATTTTCTGCTTTGTGTTTCTCCGCACCTTGTTTCTCTTCCAGTTACTGCTCTCTCAGTCTACCTATTTTATGTAGTTGTCTTCTCCCTTCACATTGTTTGTTTTTTCTCCTCTAAACCACACATTCCATGAGGATATGCATTTCCGTTTGCCTCATTTTCTTCTGTAACCGAGAACCATGCCCAGTATATGGTAGGACTCATAAATATTTGTTGCATGATCGAAAGACATTCCCTATGTAGGTGTACAGGAGGGAAGTGAAATGTGACATTTGCTTCATCTGTTCTTTTATTAAATCTATCATTAAATGTTTACTGAGAGTCTTCTCTGAGCCCAATGCCGCCAGTTCCTCGAGGACCTCAAGTTGTTGAGGGGGCCATAGAAGTAGCCATCTAATTTGAATACAAAGCAGACTTACAAGTTCAATGGGCAACAGGACAGAGGAGGAAGAGAGGCGTTCTGTCTTGCCGGTGGCGTTGAGCGATTGGAAGTAGCTTCATGGAGAAGATGGCATTTGAGCTGTGCCTTGATGAGTTCCTAGTTGTCCTGTAAGCATCTGGATCAGTGTGAGAAGTCACAGTTCCTTGACTGTGACTTTAACCCCTGCCAGCCCAAAAGCCAAAGCTGAGGAGGTGCTTTAGCCTCCTCTTCAGCCCCTCAGCCCATTTCAGAGACCTCTGCAGAGAGAATTGAAAAGATCACATCTGCCAAGCAGAAAGCAAGGCTTTCGGTAAGGTCACAGCAGACGGATTGCCTTCACCATGTCATCCTGCGGAGTGTGTGTATGTGGACAATCTGGGCAGGAGATCAGAGCTTTGGCAGGGAGGGGCATGGGCAGGCCGGGCCTTGTGGAAAGCTGGGCCCCAGGGCTCTCTTGTGAGGTAGAAGATGGTGTCATTCAAGAGCAAGGATAGGGTAACAGGCCTTGCAGCCCTGAATAGCTCTCCTGTCTCTGTCTCCTGGTGGCCTTGAAGTCCCATTTGCCCACAAGGGAGGAGGTTTTGTGAAGAAACACATGACTGGTTGCCCCGGCTATCTCAAATCTGACCTTCTGTTCCCATTTCAAACTTTAGACTGGAGTCTTCTTGTCTTTGTTCTTTGTTTATTAAGTTCTTCTTCATTCCCTCCAAATGTCTTAAGAGGCTAAGGCAGAAACAAGTAAAGGAGAGACCTAGTTTTATAGCTGCCTGGTTTGGAACACTCCCCTCTTGCTGGTTTCTTGGGATCAGTGAGCTTACCAGTCGGAGCATTTTTGAAACTGGGCCACATGCGGAAGAAGCTCTGCGCCCCTTGGCTGTGCAGATGATGGTGGCCGACGAGCACCTCCTGGGTGTCTGGTGCAACTCTGGACTCTGGACTTGCAAAAGGGTAAAAGTGGTGGTGGGTCAGGTGGAAGATGGCTGTGGCCCGTGGCTAGGTCCCAGCTCCTGGGCTGCTGGCTGAGTCCAGGCCACAGCAGGGGCAGCCCAGGTTGAGGGGCAGCCACAGTGAGGAGGGCTCAGGGGGCATGTGGAAGACCCTTTACTTCATCGTGCCCCCTGGGGTGGGAGTGAGCTGGACACCTTGCTGAAGCCACATGACATGTGTACATGGGACCCCAGCTTATCGCCTACCCTTAGCCCCACCAAGGGTCCAAGCCCTTTCCCTGGGGAGACGGTGACCGTGCTCTAGTCAACAACCCTCAGTTAATCTGCTTCCAGCCAGCTATGAAGATGAATAAAGAGAATCTGGACAACTACCCAGGCATGAGCCCAGCACACTGGCTTCAATCATTACTCTGCATGTGGAGTAGAAAAGTGACCTTCAGCTCACCTCTGTACTCACATCAAATGACAACCGGGGGACTGACCTTCCACTGCTTTGTGTGGCAGGGAGGGCTTAAATAAATAACTTACCTTAGGGGAAAAAGGCATAAAACCCATGCCCGTGGCCCACAAAGCTCCCCCTGTAAGTTAGCTCCTAGACGCAAGTGTTTTGAGCTGATGCAGAATTCAGCACTTTAGAGATGATGAAGCCAAGAGAGGTGGGTGGAGGGAGAGTAGATGACAGCCCAGCTGAGGAAGAAGGGGGAACACTGAGGCCTCCAGGACTCAGAAGTCTGCTGTCATACACCTTGGCCTTGGGCTGGCCCATCTCAGTGAACTCCGGGACAGAACTGGCAGTTGTAAGGCTGAGCACAAGTGGACCCACGACCTCTGTGTTGGTAACTGATTTTAAAGCTATTAATTTAACCTTACAATCAAAACTAACGAAAAACACCAACACAATGAAACAAAAACAGCAAAATCTCTTTTCCTTATAGGATGCCATCTCTAGCCCCCCGTGATTCTTGTAATTATACCCACCTCCCTTTTTTTTATGGCTAATTTAGAGCCAGGCTGCCCGGGTTGGAATCCCAACCCTGCCACTTGCTGGCTCACTTGGGGATGGGCAGGTATCTTAACTTCTCTGTGCCTCGGTGTCCTTATTGGTAGAATGAAGATAATCGCAGAATCTACTTTTTAGGGATCGAATGAGTAAAGATTTTTGGAGCGGTCATGAAATCAGTACTGCAAATGGGGTAGTCACCTCCCATCTCCCACCCACCCCGAGGCCTTCCCTGGCTCCTCCAGTCCCGCTGAGCTGCTCTGCCTAAGTGTTCCATCTGTTGGTGTGGAACGATACTCATGCCTCGGCTCCAAAGAGTCCCCCTCCGTAGGTAAACTCCTAGACCCAAGAGCACGTGGGCTGGGCCCCTGCTGCAGCCCATGCCACCCGTGCTTGGCATTTCTTATGCTGACAGCTCTTCCTGGGCACGGGGGTTGTCTCACTTATCTCTGTGTCTCCGAAGTCCTCACAGTACCTGGCACACAGAAAAAATGCAGCAGATGCTTGTTAGAAAGAAAATGAAACTCTCTTCTCATCTAATGATTCCAGCTATCACCTCTCCCACTTATTTCACAGCAGCTCTGGGAGCACGGCAGAACTGGGATTATTATCTCCATTTTTAGAGGCCCAGAAAGGCGATTCCAAGGTTCCGTGAGTGGCAGGTCGAGGCACAGACACAGGCCTCGGTTCAGAAACTCTCACTTAGTTGGTCCTTCCTCTTAACGGTTTTCGTCGTTTCTTATTCCAGCAGCTGCATGCATCTCCTGACTTATTCTGGCCACCTCAGTGTGCCCTGTGTGTGAGAGGTATAGCTTAGTGCCTGGAAGCCCAGCAAGCCAGGGGCTTGGAGAGGTGAACTGGCTTGTCCTCTGGGCCCTGGGCCTCTGCCTGCTCTCAGAACAAAGCTTCAAGCAGCCTGGACAACATAGCAGGACCCTGTCTCTATAAACACATTTTTTAAAAATTAGCAGACGTGACAGTGCACGCCTGTAGTCCCAACTACTCAGGAGGCTGAGGTGGGAGGATCACTTGAGCCCAGGAGGTTGAGGCTGCAGTGAGCCAAGACCACTCCACTGCACTCCAGCATGGTCAACAGAGTGAGATCCTGTCAAAAACAAAACAAAACAAAGCAAAACAAAACAAAAACTGCTGTGAGCTGTGAGCCAGCCATTTGGACCCAGCTGCTCGGATGTCACTATGTCAAAATATCCTCAACAGACAATCTGCAATCCTGGTGCTTACCCATCCTTGAGCCTCCCTTGCCCATTCCGCAGCCCTCAGCGGATGCAGTGGGGATTACTGTGGTAGCTATTACTTGATAATTGAGAAGAAAGCAAGCAAAAATAAGTGCCTCCCACTTTTTTTGTCTCTTTTGGCTGCACTGAAATGCTTCTGGCTTCCAAATGGCCACATGGAGAAGCCTGGGACTCCCCTCAGATGCAACCTGTCTCTGTTTCTGGCTCCTGGGGACTGTAGAGCTGAGTCAGCATCACCAGCTGTACAGGGAGAGGCTGCTATTGAATCTTGTGATCGGGGCCGAGGGAGAGCTGGAGTAATCGTGACTCACAAGTGCGCGTCAGCTATCACCTTACAAATCATGTTCTCATCCATTATTCATATGACCTTCACAATTCTCTGGCTAGGTCAGCAGGATATTACAAGGAGCAAAAATGGATTTTAAGAATCTCAGTAAGCTGAGATTGGCTGTGACTTTAAGCAGAAACCCTGGTGTGGAAAGTATGGCATAGGGATCTAAAACAGCCCATGGTGAAGACGGTGGAGTTAATCCAAAAAACAAAACATACCTGATGCAGCCCGCACACCTGGCTCCTTTCTAGTGCCCCCAACTGCGTGAACTTGGGCAAGGCACAGCCCCCTCTGGACCTCAGTTTTTCTATCTGTAAAATGAGGTTGATGAGCTCCAAGTTCTAGCCTAGTGATGTAGTTCAGACAGTTGTCCCAACCCAAATCTCATGATAAATTGTAATCCCCAGTGCTGGAAGTGGGGCCTGGTGGGAGGTGTTTGGATCTAGGGGTGGATCCCTCATGGCTTGGTGCTGTCTTCACAATACTGCGTGAATAATCTTGAGATCTGGTTGTATAAGTGTGTGGTAGGCTCCCCCCACCCCAACAACCTGCCCCTGCTTTCACCACGTGATGGGTCTGCTCCCCCTTTGCCTTCCACCATGAGAGTAAGCTCCCTGAGGCCTCCCTGGAAGCCAGGCAGCTGCCAGCACCATGCTGCCTGAAGAGCCTGCAGATTCATGAACCCATTAAATATCTTTTCTTTATAAATTACCCAGTCTCAGGTGTTTCTTTATAGCAATATAAGGACCACCTAATACACTGAGCTATTTGGATGAGACTATATTAAGACAGAAGGGTGAGGAGACACCTCCCCACTGCTCCCTCAACACACCCACATACCCTGAAGTGGGGGCAAATGTCACTATAAAACCAACAAGTCCATGAACAAGTCCCCAGTTGTGAGCAAATCAGTAGACAATACCTGCCTTAAGTGTCTGATCCTAACTTCATTGTGTGATTTTCATTTTACTTTGATGGCTCCTGTGCTCATGGGGTTCTCCAAGAACCTCAAAAGAGCTGTAACAAGATGGAGTGGGCCCAGAGGACCCGGTGGTGCTTGTACATTTTGTCTTTTTTGGTGTGACCTCAGAAAGTGATGATCCTTTCATTTTCCGGTTGGCAGCAGAGGGAGAGGGGCAAGGGGCCCCCCGCTTTACTCCAGTCAGAGCCAAGGATTGGCGGTAGATGGCCTCTTCTTTCTAGATCCTCTGCTTCTTAGTAGTAGCAGGCAGTTTTCATGTTAAACACTGCTCAGGGCAACAAGCATGGTAGAGCCACTGTATACATCAACT